>NW_008711185.1:108035-136710 GCF_000327385.1 Lottia gigantea | reverse complement strand
CCGAGGGGGGGGGGGGGGGGGGGGTTAAACATGGCCATCCTCGGTTGAAACACCACTGAAAAAACAACTGGTACCTTTAAATCATACATCACATTTTAATAGTAAATACATAATTAAAGTAACTCCTTATACGTACCGGAAACATCATTTTGAAAGGTGTCTTTGGTTGATAGCTCGATGTACACCAGCGTCTAGAATGAAGAAAAACGATGGATACAACAAGCAAATGCACAGAGAACACAAACACAAATAAGGTCCATTGGACCATAGATCGATTTTAATAATGTCACACAAAAACATTAATGTATGAACTCAGCCAATTTCGAGAGACCCTCGGACACCGACAAAAAAAATAATAAAGAAACTAAATCTTAATCTTAACTAATCTTGAGACTCTCCGAAAGCCGAGATCAAAATACTGACTAGTTCATAATGCGCTGCAAAGATTTGGTGAAGTCCTATTAAAGAGTGCATTTTCGAGGTTCCAAGGAATTTTAAAATTTCATCCTGCAATGTGTGCTTGAACGTCATCTGAGAGATTTGTAATCAAGTAACATACAATCAAAACCGTTACAAACTTAATTAAGACTCTCGTTTAGATGGCCAAAACAATTTAACACCTGAACATTATGTGCGGAATTCAACATATGATATAATTATTATGTATCTTGACATATGCATTGCTTACCTAATTATTTTTTTCAATAATCCAGATCCATCAAATCAGTTACTAAATTTGATAGTGTTTCCAGCATAAAAATCTGATCAATAAGTAAAATAATACTTACAGATTGGTTTATAATTTATTCTACTTTTAAATTGATTCATTATAATTGCTAATTTATACATACTGTTGAAAATTAATGGACCGAAAATAATCTGTATTTTCAGTCCAAAACTGGATTACATTTGTCAAGTATCTAACAGATGTCGGCCTGTTAGAGCCATATAAACTTACTACATCATTTGAAAAGTGTTTTATTGGTAATAGTGGAGGGCTTAATTTTTATACACCAATCTGGTACATTATATGTATAGATATCATATATATCGTCAAAACTATTGAGGGTGAGGGTGAGGGTGAGGGAGGCTGGCGCTACCACTGAATAAACTGCGTCTGAATCTTAACTACAATAACCGCCTTTCTTGTATCACGGACGGTTTTTAATTGTAGTGATGCGATTGGATTGTACGCTAGCTAATACAGCCAATCAGTTGACAAAAAGACTGAAAACGATTGACTGCGTGTTTTATCGAGGGCTCTGATTGACTGTATTCGCTAGCGTACAATCCAATCAAATAGCTGTATTTACAAACTGCAATAGACACAGATCGTAATAGCTTGACATTGTGAAAATACAGCTGTTCGTACTCGACATTTTGTGTTCCTTCATGGATCATCCCATTGTAAGCTATAGTCTTTATAAATTGGAGGTGCAGAAATATAAACAACAACGAATAAGTTAATTCCATATTTATTAACCTAATAAGGGTTGGGCAAGACTTTGGATCTTTGTGAATATTGGTCCTAAAACACCGGCGAATGGTTTGAAGAATGTGACAGCTTCACTTGCAGCTTTGGCGGTCAATTGTGTGGCGTTGCTCAAGAACTAAAAAAAAAAAATAGAAATGCTTATAATGATTTATATCTATTAACCGATTCAGTGCGTTTAGTGCGTGCGAGGGAAATCATAAACAAACAAACTCTGATGAAAACGTTTTTCCGACTATGTTCAACTTGTCTCTCGACAATTATTTCGTCTCAGGAGTCAAATTCATCATTTGGATATTTAAACTCGACGTCCAGATAGACATAAGAACAAAATAAGGAAAGCATCAACTCACGGTAGCGGCTAAGGCCTTAACATTTTCTAAGGTTGGTGCAATGGCAGTCTTAGCTGTAGTTACAATACCAGAAAGAACATCTTTCACTCCAGTAATACCATTGCTAATAAGACCCTTCAAATCTCCAATAATTGCTCCAGCATCAGCTAATAAGAATCTCTTGTTGATGTGAGAACCGAATAGCTGACAATCAAAAATATAATAGTATTAGGAGGAGTCAAATTTTTGTATGTTTCATTGTTGCTTTTTAAGTTTTGAGCAAAAAATGAAATGAATGGTGTTTTATGTCCAACTTTTCTGTACCATGTGGGCTAATGAAGACAAGCAACGCCATGCAGGGATGCATTGAGTGAATTTTAGCCAGGACAGCGGTTTATTTTGTTTTGAGCAAAACTGCATTGTTAATGAAATTTTTAAGATTAAAAAGGGAAAATTGAAACTCAATTACATGCATGAATAGAGGATACTGTAGTAATAATAACATTAAAAAAAAACACTACAAAACAAATTACTACCTTTTGTACGGCGTTTGGAATAAGATCACCCAATAATTTATCTAAGTCAAGATGGAAGACACCTTTGTCTGAAAGTTAAAAATCATATAGGAAAATATATGAATATTTGCCAACCTGAAAGGTATACCTGGTAGAAATTAGTTTAATTATAGATAAAATATAGTCCGTATCCTACCCATGCCCGCAGCCAGAATTGATTGTTCGGAGGGGCAAGTAATATATCCTGAGGGGCAATGTTGTATGGTGTTCAGTTGCAGTAATGAAATTGGTCGGATGTCAGAATTTTTTTTCTGTATCTACGGACAATATCACACTGAAAAAATCATTCAAATTGTATAACTGAACTTACTGAGCATGTTTTTAATATCAGCAGAAAGAACTGAGAGAACGTTCTGGGCAATTTCTTTGATGTTTTCACCACCAAGAACCTTTTGGGCACTTTCTTTCAAGCCTTTGATAAGGTTATGTGACATCTATAAAATATTTACATCAATTATTCTTTGTTATTTTTTTGGATAAGAGAGTTCACTATTCTTTTATAAGGCTGTAGGAAAAGTAAAACGTGGATTGTCTCCTTAAATTGGAACAAAAGTACTGATATCATATATTATTACTGCAGAAGCGGATTTTTGATTTGCATTAAAGTAATTGGTAAAATTAAATTTACTGACGAAAGTACGAAGACAATTCTAAAATTCCACTTACGTTCATAGCTCCTTCATAAGCATCTCGGATTTTCTGGAAGATTTCTAAAGCGTCATTCTTGACGATTTCTCCGAATTTAGCTGGAAGATCACTGAAAAGGTAATACAGACTGCTATAACATTGTACAGGTTTGCCTCTAGAAAACTGGTCTGAACCCTATTTGTACACCTAGTCTGGGGAAGCAGGAATTATGAATGAAATGGCGCATAACGCACTATTTCATGATTACAATAAGCACAATTTTCACTGTGTATATATTTATCATCTAAATGAACACTTACGCAACTTCACGTTTGCCAAGAAGAGAAACGGCAGCTGGGATGACTGATGGTAAAACTGCAAGGTAACAAAAGACATTTTTTAAAGGAATAAGTGGACGGGAACGGGGCGGGAGGATACTGGGGCGACGGATAGAGGGTTGATTGCATTTCGTAGCTTGGCTGCTGCCATTTTTAACATGATCATCTTATTCATCTGTATGTTTGTGTTGTACCCTGGGGTTATTATGTATCGGCCTGTATGTTTGTCATCATCATCAACTATGATTTTCATTTATTACTACTAAAAATTTCAAAAACTTCTTCATTTCCATTTATCGCTCATCTTTTGTGCTCATATTTAAATACTCTGAATACTTCTCAGAAGGCTGTTCCTGGTAAAACTATGCTTACCTTTAAGAGCGCCTGAAGCAATATCACCGAGATGGGCAGAGAAAACTGAAAGGGGAAATCGAAATGAAAGTAGTTTTGTTGTAGATTGAATAAGAATGAATTTGGGTTTCGCTAATTTTCTGCCTTACATGTGCCTCAATGATTATAGCTAGTACTCGACAAGTTGCTTTCCAATAATTCAATATAAAAACCTAATTTAGAGAAGCAAATAAGTGTCTCCAGATCAAATTACAGAGATCGGGTGTTTCAGATTTAGAGATTAAATGAATACATACATTGTCCAACCTTTTCTGCACCACTTTTGATTGAGCTACCCAAATTCTTAAAGGTATTGGCAATGTTATCGAAAAAACTTCTTCTTTCAAGAGAGTGGGTATGGGTAAATCTATCTAAATAGTTCAACTTATCAACGAAACCGTGGAAGGCTGGAAAACAAAGAATAACACAATAGTCATCAATTTGCACGAAACCATTATCAGAAATACATCAATGAGCAACTGCCTTACCGCTTCTTCGTGCTGTTGCTCCATTGTCTATCTAAAATTGCAATGGGTACATTTCTAGAAGATGAGTTTGGTAAACATTTGGTGTTAAAAACCAACGAAAGCTTTGATCGAATGTTTCGATGCAGCTGTTACAACAAGGCAAACCTTTCTTTGATTTCGATCTCAATATAACGTCACCAACAGATATTCAAAATAAAAAGTGTCTTAAAATTACGACTTGTTAAAAGAATTTTCAAATCGTGACGGAGCCAGGTTTAAGTCCGAGGTGGGCGAAATATCCGAGATTGCCAAGACATTGACTTACTGTTTTCGAAATTTCCGTGTTGGAGTAAAGTCTTCTGTGTGTCGATCAAATGTTTGAATTCTTGAACAATTTGTGGGTAGGCATCGCTGAAATAAAATTGATTGACATTCTTCCACATTGCTTTAAAGATATTTTTGATCTGGCTTCGAAGCTTTTTTTTGTCTTCAATAACTCAAAATTACCAAATGCTATGCTATAAGAAGATTTTTAAAATGATTTCAATAAGCTAAATAATAAAAAAAACTTGGTTTGAAGAGGTATATTTGATCTAGCTTAGAAGCGTGTTTCAATAATGATTTAGTTTAATGGATATATCGTCTTATATAGAGATTCTATTCTTTAGTCATGGTACCTGGTAAGTCCAACTGATGAATATATTAACTTGTTAACCAAGTTTGAGGCTTTAATTTTTATGTCCATTCTAAGAGGTAATATTCCTTTAAAAATATCTACTCTTGATATCATTGTTTGAAGATTGAAACGGATAAAAATATTTTTTTCGACTCACAAATCAGCGTCTTTCTTGATAAGTACCAATGGTAAAACAGCTGCAAAAATAAGCAAATGAATCGATCGATTAAGTTTCATTTATCTTTCTATCTAATGCTCAGTCATACCATGCAAAACTAAACAAGGACCCGAAAACCAAGGAGCAGAGTCGCATCAGGAGGTCTGGTATGTCTTGTCTCGCTAGAAACATCCGTCCCAACACTTATTTTAGTGAAGATGAATTCAATTAAGTCTTTAAAAATGGCTTGATTCTGTATATTAATGTTGGAATAAAAGAACAGGAAAATCTAAAGTACAGACTTACTTTCACCAACTTTAACAATATCTCCAACATGATCTTTCAAAACTAAAAATTATAAAAAAAATCAATAAGTTTCAATAACTTTAAATTTCAATATAAGTAGATTTATTCAGATCGATCTAAATTCTAGAGAAATTTAATCGAAAGTAATGTCGTATCACTGTATGTTGTTGTATAATACAAGAAGTTAGAAGACATCTTTTAAGAGTGACTAAAGTATTTTACGAGATTTCGTCGTCGTCGAGACGATCTGGAAAATAACGACACACTACAGACGTTGAAACATCATTACCCTATCTAGAGAAATTTACTTACAGTTTCCTGCTTTCTTGAAGGCGTTTGCAACTTTTCCAAGAAATCTTTTGTCACTGAAAGAAATAATGATAATGGAAGTGGCGTAAAATTCTACTCTCTTTGCTAAAGACTGTCATATCTAAGTGAAATATTCATTATTTGAAATAGATAATGATCATTTTGATTTGTTATTATCTTTTTGTAAAATATTCAGTATGTTCTCACTAATGTTTTTAAATAACGACTGAATTAGACTTACACTTCAGCATCTCTTTTACCAACAACCTCGGCTACTTCTACAATTACATAAAAAAAAAATAATAAAATTATGCAAAATCAGGGGCGTATCTAAAAATGTCTAAGGATGGGGGCAAAAAGTGGTGTATAGGGCTTCATTTACACTTCAAAATAAATGCTATCACTGGCTCGAGGGGAAGGCCATGGCTCAAGCCCCCCCCCCCCCCCTTTAATACGCTACTTAGCAGCCTTGTAAACAAAAGTCTGTTTTTGTTACCTATCTGCATTTATTAATTACCTAGAGTATTACATTTCGACGAATTATTAACATTAGTGGTGTTACACATTTGAGAATATAAAAATATGAATAGGCCCTAAATAATAATTTCTCGTAAGTGGACTTTTTGGAGTCCAAACTTATGCAAAGTGAGGTGAAAACTTACTTTCTCCAACAGTGATGATGTCTCCAACATGATTTACTACGTCTGAAAAGACAGAACAAACAAAATACATATCACACACCAAATTAATATCATACTAAAATTAATATCGCATCCAAAATTAATATCATACCCCAAATTAATGTCATACACCAAATTAATATCATACCCAAAATTAATATCATACACCAAATTAATATCATACACCAAATTAATATCATACACCAAATTAATATCATACCCAAAATTAATATCATACACCAAATTAATATCATACACCAAATTAATATCATACCCAAAAATTAATATTGTATTAAAATTTACTTACATTCTCCAACTTTTTTGAAAGCATTTTTAATTCTATCTCCAATTCTTCTCTTTTCTCTGTAAAGTAAAATATCATTATAGTATTCATGATATTATTTTCTAGAAAAGAAATGTATAATAGTAGCCCATGTAAATCTCAGATACACCTGCCATTACTCTTTGCTTGACTTTGTCACAGTATAAATTATATATACGTGTATTTGTATACAAAAAATAATTTATATGAATATAATATATAAAACTTACAAATCAGTTTCTCTCTTTCCTAATAAAGCTGGGCCAAGAGCTGAAATAATAATATCAAATGTTGATATAAAATAATATAGTTATAACATAATATATGATGGTAAGGAAATAATATGATAGTTATAACATAATATATTATGATGGTTATAAAATAATATATGATAGTTATAATATAAATATATGATGGTTATAAAATGATATGTCATAGTTATAAAATAATATATCATAGTTATAAAATAATATATGATGGTTATAAAATAATATATGATGGTTATAAAATATTATATCATGGTTATAAAATAATATATCATAGTTATAGAATAATATATCATAGTTACAAAATAATTATCATAGTTATAAGATAATACATTATAGTTATAAGATAATACATTATAGTTATAAAATAATATATGATAGTTAAGGAATAATATTTTATGATTAAAAAATAATATGATATTATGATTATAAAATAACATATATTATGATTATAAAATAACATGATATTATGATTATAAAATAACATGATAGTTATAAAATAACATATGAAGTGATAAAATGAAATGTTATGATTATTATCAAATAAATTATGGTTAAATATGTGATGAAAATCAAAATATATGAACTTACTTTCGCCGACAGTTATAAGATCACCAAGATGGTCTGTAGCAACTAAAATATTAAAAAAAATGGAATTAAAGCGAATCTATAAGATGGTACATTTTGAAGGCTTGGACTGTGTTTATGTGGTTCAAGCTAAATTTCCAGTGATTTTTGATTACCTGTAGTGCAAGATTGTCAATAATGTAGGAACTGTTATTTTCTGAAAGATATATGGGACTGTATTATAAAATGACATACTTACAATGTTCAATTTTTTTGAAAATCTTTGAAATACCACCAATAAATCTCTTATGTCTACAAATATACAAAATTACATTTACATGTACATAATATATATATTTACTTCTCTTTATAAGTGTAAAACCTCAAAATACCATTAACTGCACCCAAACAATCAGAAACACCTGATGTCACTTCTTGGCTGATTTTGTTATTATCACATTTATTTTATTTTATAATAAAAAGCTTACTCTTCAGTTTCTCTCTTTCCTAATAATGCTGGGCCAAGAGCTGAAATGAAATTATAATACAAATTGTTAATGTATATTATGAAATAATATATGATAGTTATGAAATAATATATGATAGTTATGAAATAATACATGATGGTTATAAGATAATATATGATAGTTATAAAATAATATAAATATATGATGATTATAAGATAATATATGATGGTTATAAAATAATATATGATGATTATAAAATAATATATGATGGTTATAAAATAATATATGATGGTTATGAAATGATATATGATGGTTATAAAATAATATATGATAGTTATAAAATAATAAATGATGGGTATCAAAAAATGTAATATGATTATTATAAAATAATACATTATAATAGTTATAGAATAATATATCATAATAGTTATAAAATAATATATGATGGTTATAAAATAATAATAATATATGATAGTTATAAAATAATATAAATATATGATGATTATAAGATAATACATGATGGTTATAAAATAATATATGATGATTATAAAATAATATATGATGGTTATAAAATAATATATGATGGTTATGAAATGATATATGATGGTTATAAAATAATATATGATAGTTATAAAATAATAAATGATGGGTATCAAAAAATGTAATATGATTATTATAAAATAATACATTATAATAGTTATAGAATAATATATCATAATAGTTATAAAATAATATATGATGGTTATAAAATAATAATAATATATTATGGTTATCAAATCGTATAATTTGATGATTATGAAATAATATAACTACAATGGCGGGTATAAAATAATATGATGATGAGGCTATAAATGAATATAATATAAAGAAAATAAATGATGAATATCAAAATAATAATATATGAACTTACTTTCGCCGACAGTTATAAGATCACCAAGATGGTCTGTAGCAACTAAAATATTGAAAAAATAGATTGTCAATAATGTAGGAACTGTTATTTTCTGGCAGATATATGGGACTGTATTATAAAATGACATACTTACAATGTTCAATTTTTTTGAAAATCTTTGAAATACCACCAATAAATCTCTTATGTCTACAAATATACAAAATTTATACAAATGTACAATATATATATATCTACTTCTCTTTATAAGTGTCAAGCCTCAAAATACCATTAACTGCACCCAAACAATCAGAAACACCTGATGTCACTTCTTGGCTGACTTTCTTATTGTCGCATATTAATTAATATTTAATTTACAATGTATAAATATATTATAAAGCTTACTCTTCAGTATCTCTCTTTCCTAATAATGCTGGGCCAAGAGCTGAAATGAAATTATAATTCAAAGTTAATTACAGTTAATATAACGTATACTTAATAATGTTACTTCTAAATAATTTTTATATATTTCCAATAAATTGATAAAATACTGCTTTGATAATTATAAATTATATAAAAATATGATTGTAATGTAATAATGATATAAAATAATATATAATGGATATGAATTATATCGGTTATAAAATAATACATGATGCATATGAAATGACATGTGATGATTATAAAATGATATAATAAGATGATTATAAATGAATATAAATTGTGATTATAAAATAAATTAATAGGATGATTATAAAATAATATATGATAATTATAAAATAATATATGAAAGTTATAAAATAATAAAAGATAATTATAAAATAATATAATAAATATGATAAATGATGGTCATAAAATAATACATATTATGATGGTTATGAAATAATATATTATGATGGTTATAAAATAAAGTATAATATGACAATTATGAGATAATATAATATGATGATTATAAGATAATATATGACGGTTATAAAATGATATATGATGGGGAGGCTATAAATGATTTTAAGGTTAATATATCGTGAAAATAAATGATGAAAATCAAAATGTATGAACTTACTTTCGCCGACACTTATAAGATCACCAAGATGATCTGTAGCAACTAAAATATGAAAAAAATAGATTTTTTCGATTTAATATTTTGAATTATACCTTTTTTTTATCAAATGCTATTTCATGAAAGTTTGTACTGTGTTTTTAATGTATATCTATATACTCGAGTTTTTCAGAAATTTGTATTTTCTCTCAGAAGAGCTGGGACTAGCGTAGAAATGTAAATACTTACAATGTTCAATGCTATGTAAAATCTTCTTAAAATCACCCAAAAATCTCTTGTGTCTAAAATGTTAAAAAATACGTTTGGTTCCATGTTTATATATATCTTGAATTCTTTTGAAAATTATATCATGCGCGAAAAAGAATCTATACATGTAAAATGACGTTATGATTGAGCGGTTAATCTGTGTTAATGGGATTGTGAAGAGATGAAATGTTTGTATCGGGGACACTGATAGCAAATAACATCAATTTGTACCATTCCAATTTTCAATCAGACGTCTGTGGTTCCTGCAATTCCATTAAAACCAAGTGAAGGATGGCATCACTAATCACAAAGGAGCTTAGAAAATCTCTTTACGATCCGTTTACATGAACCACCTTGAGCTAGGTATCTTAGACAACTCTTAAACCTAATATTGCTGCGACTCTTTCTTGCTTTATATCAGGACGATGATGAACTTGATAATTCAATCTACTTACTGTTCCGTATCTTTCTTGATGAGGACTAATGGTAAAACAGCTAGAAAACACCATATAAAAATAAACGTAACTGGCTATGTTTCAAAAGATTACAATATTGATCAAACGTAGCCACTAAAATTTTATTTCTAATTATCATTTTCTTTAAACAAAAGACATGTTTCAAACCAAGTAACTTTCAAAACTGATTTGACAAGTACGCATATTGAATATTTGACAGGTTTACTGCGAGAAGCTGGGTAGTCGGAGATTTCAACTGTTTCGGTCGACGATCAGATACGCAATTTTTGATAGAGAGAGTTGCAAGTACAAAATTTCTGTTGGACGTTACCGATGCTTATACTTGCCTCCATATCTTTTCGGCCCTGTCTTAGAGAAGCAAACATTTATATAAAATATCTACAATTGTATTAAGACTATTTTAACAATGAAAAATGTTTAAAAGCAAAAAAGATAACTTACTTTCACCAACTTTAACAATATCTCCAACATGATCTTTCAAAACTGAAAATTATCATAATTATATAATAATGATAAAATTATAAATTTCAATCACTCTCAAAATATATATAGCTTTATTTGATATAAATTCTAGAGAAATTTACTTACAGTTTCCTGCTTTCTTAAAGGCGTTTGCAACTTTTCCAAGAAATCTTTTGTCACTGCAAGAAAAAAAAACCTTATATTTTTAAGCATGATTAAATTTAAATGGTAATCTATATCATGATAAGGACCACCAAATTCAATATATTATAGGAATATACTAAAGGCTTGTTGAAATTTGTTAAAAAAAATAATTGAGTTGTAAAATACTTACAAATCAGCCTCTCTCTTTCCCAATAATGCTGGTCCAAGAGCTGAAATATATGGAATTTATATTAATTCAACTTAACTTCTTACTACTTGTTTACGAAATAAGAAATACTATGATTATTAATAATTGAAATGTATTATGATTTGATATATAATCATGGTTAAATAGATAATAATTTAGTAAATATAACGATCAATTTATATGATGATTTCATATATAATAATGGTTAAAGATGGTTCCCTTATTTTTATTTATGAAAATAAAAATGTTAATAATTATATGAATAGATAGTAGAGGTGTTCTTATGACTTGGAAAAATACCATTTAGTCTAACATGTCCATACTTAATTCATAATTAGCTCAATTAGAAAAGAATTCCAATGAGCGAGAAAAGTCAAATAGTCTTTTTTCTTCATCCAGGCTGTACATACATGGACATTAATGATTGCTTAAAACTCTAATGGAAACATAATGATATGATAAAGAATATATGATAATTCATTAGAAACTCCAATTAATCAAAAGTTTTCTTAATTCGTCATTAATAAAATAAGGAAACCCATCTTTAAAAAGAATGATAATTTAGTTAGATTATATTGATGATTGAATATAATGCAATGATTGAATCTGATATAATTATGATATATAACATGATAATTTAGTAAATATAATGATCAATTCATATGATAATTTGATATATAATGTTAAGATTATAATGGTGATTGAATATATAATATGATGATTGAATATTATAATCATTGGAATATAACATATTGATTTAATATAAATATTATGATGATTATGATGGTGATTTCGAATATAATGATTTAAATGTACGATGATTAAACTATAATAATATAATGATTATTTTTCATGGTTTGAAAAAAATGATGATTAGAATTTATACGACAAATACCGGGAATGATATTATATTATGATAATGATGATGATGAATTTTATAGTATAAAGACAATAATTGGTATGATTGATGTATGATTATAATAATTTTAAATAAAAAACTTACTTTCACCGACAGTTATGAGATCACCAATATGGTCTGTAGCAACTGGAATTATAAATGGAATGACTTTTATTCAAAGATGGTTGATATTTATTTATACAGAATTCAAATATTGTTCATTAAATTTGTTCAATATATAAAAAGAGTGACCACGAAATAAGTTACTTACAATGTTCAATTTTGTGGAAAATTTTGGACAAACCACCCAAAAATCTCTTTTCTTTGAGTTCTCGCTTTCCAACTGAATATAGAAAATAATAAATTTAAATTTGTTTGCGTGAGCTACAGAGAATGTACATTGAAAACATCCGTACACTTACGTTAGAAATGTTATAAATTCTGAGTAACAAGACATGTTGGGTAATGTGGGATGGTGAATATTACATCGTATTAATAAGATCGTTGTCTAGTTTCACTTGCTTTTTGACGTTAAATTTAATAACTTTTCCTAATAATAAGTGGATAACATAATAAGCGGATATTAGAGACGTTCTGTTACTGGTTGGTAGTGAAAGTTGTCGATAGCGAAGCAATGTGAGCTACTTTCGGGGCACTTATTACCACTCTACAAAAAGGGTTTAATAACTCGGCACCCCTCATATTTAATAAGGGTTTTTGAGTATCTTAAGTCTCTAAAAACTATACTTACAAAGTGAGCTTGTACCAGTGCTTGTTTCATAATGATGTTTAATGATATTCATTATCTCATGATGAGTTAATGCTGGTTGAAACAGAGCTGGCTGGTCAGCCACACAGGCCAACACAAGGGCTACTAATATGAGCACACACTTCATCTACAAATCAAAATGATTTCATTTAATACAAGACAGTAGTTTGAAATCAGTTATATAGGCCATGGTTCACCATTGACTTGGGCTTTGAATACATGTACATAGTCTTCAGAAGTATTAGAATGGACGATTTTTTCAAAATACCTCAAACTAGGAATTTAACTTTTTTAAAAGTGGTATCTGAAAAATTTTCGTCTTGTTGGTAAGGTCTATGATAGGAAATAAGGTGTACTGATAATTTTTGATAATCCGCTAAAAGTCTTTTTGACAATTTTATGTAAAGAAAATGAACGCATACTGCCATTTTCAGTCTCTAATTTTTGCTCCATTCATAATCAAAGAGCTAATTTGAACAAGGCCAGGAAATTTCTTAAACAGTCTTAAATTGATTTTTTTATCACTGCAATTTATCAAATACAAATATACATATAGTGATTCAACAATATGTTCATTATATCAGCAAAATATGTAACATTCCAGTTGCCCACGGGATATGCGCCCCATTGGTTTCTGATCAGATTCAATCGCTGAGGCAAATATTTTATCCATAGACAATTTGCATTTTAAGATTCATTGTATTCAGACTATTGACATCATTAACCAATTTTTTCATATTTAGCCAAATGTACTCACTTTGAAGCAGCTATTACAGTTGAATAAATGATTGTATCAAAGAAAAATCCATTCTATAGGGTACAATGTTTCTGTCAGTATCACATTAATCTTTAAATTTCAACTTTTCTTGATGCGAAGAGCATTATCAGTTTGAGTTAAAACTAAACTGAGCTTGAGAAATTTTTTGTGACCCTAGAGCTTTAAATTCGGTTAATTCCATTTTTTCTTACCTTAAAATTGTAAGATGTTGACACAGCAAATAGTGTAAGTTGTGTGACGAAATAATGGTCATGGCTCTTTTTTGTATCTCCGAAAATATCTTATCAGATTAAAAGTCTTATATAGTGTAATCACGATTCCTTCTTTTTCATCTGGTAGTTTCCCAATGATCTATATGTAAGACCTCTTATCTTCTGGACCTAGTACTTCTCTATACTTTACAATTTCTGAAATTGGAACTTATATAAGTTATATAACTTATAATTTGTGTTTATAAACAGAGTCTTATTTCTTGCGAAGAAAAATTTTTCATATTCTGGTCTGTCTTTCCATTTCGTTATATAGTCTGATACGAAACTATTTATGGTTCTTACATGAAAAAACACACACGAAGGTAGTTCACATTTTGAATCTCTTTTTCGACTTAATAAGTAGAATTGTGATAAAGGCTAGAATATTTCAATAAAGCCTTCATTTCACATTTAAAGCCATTTCTAAAACTTTAAATGTGATTTGAAGGCTTTGTTAGAATATTCTAGCTTTTATCACAATTCGACTTATTAAGTCCAGGAAGAGATTCAAAATGGCTGTGAACTATGTTCGTGTGTGTTATTTTCATGTAAGAATCATGCGTAGTTTCGTATGATATAGGTTCTGAGAATTGCAGAGCGAATATTTCTCAGATAAAAATGCATCATTGAACACATAGCCTGCTAGAGTCAGATAATATAATATGTTTGATAAATGAGACGCTGTTCTGTATCTTTTCATCTTCACAATGTCAAGCGATTATGAACTGCGTCTTATACTTTGACTGCAATAACCACTCTTATTGTATCATGCGATTATGAACTGCGTCTTATACCTTGACTGCAATAACCACTCTTATTGTATCATGAAATGCAGCTATTTCATTGTTGTTGTTGTGGACACGATAGAGAGCTGGTGTGAGTGTTTGTAATAAGGAAGAACCTTATTGATAATCAGACAAATCGAAAAATATTCGAATAGTTATTGCCCTTGTTTTTAAAAATGCTTCTTGTGCTATACACAAACATGGTTAAATTGTATCACCTAAAGATGAACCCAATCGAAAATTTAAAAAAAAGGTTGTGAATAAAGCTCTTGTATGAAAATGTTACTCTCAGTATGTTTTATTTACTGATAGCTCTTGTCAACGCCCCGGATTACTTGGCTTTCATTGCAACTGATGTCGATCACTATTTTCAGTTATATGGGAACATTTATAAAAGGTTCTATGTACACCTTTGTATAGAGCCCTGGTTCCCAACCTGGGTTATTTTCATCCTCTGGGGTGTGAGACAAGGGTGTTGGGGGTGTGGCCAACTGGTGTAGGAGAAGAATCTATTTTGATTTTAGAGAGCACCTCACATCATCACATGCTGAAAATGTTTATGAAACAAATTTTGGGTTGTGAAAGGTCCATGGGATGGCTCCGGGGGTGTGAAGGTTGAAATAGGTTAGGAACCACTGGTATAGAGCTTCTAATAAGACAGTTTCGAGTCTAATAGTGCTAATATTTTGTATGATTATTGTAAAATGCAATTCAACATTACCATTTCAATAATAATAAAAAAACACCAATAAATAAAACAATATGTTTATTACTATCCAATTACATGAGAATTTTGATTAAAATGAAGTCCAGTTTGTTGTTGAATCCAAGGAATAAATTGTGAAATACGAGTGAATACTGATGGTCTGCCTACACAATTATCATCACCCCACGATACCACACCTACTACATACCATATACCATTAATATTACATGATAGGGGACTTCCGGAATCTCCCTTAAACAACAATTAAAAACATAATATAGATTATTGATTTAGCTGTTAAATAAATTATCTAAATCTATATAATAGTCTGCAAGCAGAAACTCCATCTAATGGTGAAACTTTTAGAAATGTTCAATAATTATATGCAAATGAAGTTAGGAATAGAAAAACAAAATATATTTTTACAATGTTAGCCTGAGATGTGACAAGCCTGCCATAGAATGTCTGCGAGGGTTCTCACCAAGACATAGGACCGATTTGGTGCTTTCTGACACATATTTTGAGGCACATGTGTAAAAGGCATAATTATTCTAAAATTTAACAGCAATGAAATGGGGGTGCAAATGCCCCTCCCCCTTCTTTACCCCCACTGGCACCGCCACTGGTCACGTGTATCCCTCTTCCATACACTTCTTTGACTAATTCAGGTAATCGTTTATCTTCATTTGAAAATATTGCACTTTCGTAATTCACGATATTGCTATAGTCCATGACCAGTGGCGGAGCCAGGTTTACTTCCGAGGGGGCGAAATATCTGAGATTGCCCGAATTTCTAACCTAGCTATGAGTTTTTTGCCTGAAAAACTTGCGTTCCGGGCTGCGAGGTTTGGGGGGCCTGGCTGTACCCTCTGCCCCCTTCCCCTACTTCCCTTTGGCTCCGCAACTGTCCATAACTTGATGACAAGTATAAAAAGTAGGTTTTTAGCAACATACCATACAAGCTTGTTTTGTTCCATTTCCAGCACAGACTTGACGATCACTCACCCTCGTTCCATATAATGATCTACAAGTTGATACACTAGATACATTAACTTGTAGTTCTTGTAGTATCATATTATCTCCAGTATCTGAAAAAAAAACGCGAATATTTTTGTCAGGGCGTTTGGGGTTAAGTCTACATCTTATAATCAGATGTTCTATTTTAGATATTAGCAGTGAGCTCTGAATCAAAATGATCGATTTAAAGATGTTATAAAAGGGTGTATTTCTCTTTTCATTTATTACCTGTTTTTTAATTTTGGGGGGCGGGGTATAGAACAGTCGGTTAGAACGTTCGTATGATTAGTTTACTTCAAGCTCAAGCAAATGTTTTAAACTCCCTTCCCCGACAACTATGAGGTTTACCAAGGACCAGCTGGTAAAAGGGTCCTCGTAAACCTTAGTTTTATTCTTTCTTGATGTACATCCATTGGGTTATATGACCATGTAATTTTAGATGTAATTAATAACTTTCGATTTGTTTCTTGTTATTGACCTAAATGCAAATTAAGGTACCGCTTACCTCGAGTACTTCCCCACCCAATAATCCAGCATTCCTTATTGGTGAATTGGTCAATATTATGAAAGTGAGCGGGGATACATGCTGGTGTGACGTCATAATGATTGACAGTGACTGGGTTTGTTAGTTCCAGTAGAGCTATATCATGATCATTACCAACTGTTGATCCTCGTTTGTCGAATAACGGATGCTACAACAAAGAAGACATCATGATTATATGATAGAAATGAATAGACTGAAAATTGAAATTACTAGGTTTCAGCCATTGTTGAATTCGATACAGATTGCTGAAAGAGCATCTTTTTTGACGACCATATCCCTTTCATAGCGCCGTGTATTATAATTCAACGAATTATAGTGATAAGAATGTCCTGGAGAAGTAGAAGACTTTGCAATTTGATTGTGTGATGAGGAAAATTGTGTTAGAGTGACGAAGAAGGGGCGACGTGAATGGCAAAAAGACAAAACTTGAACGTTATTCTTTCATTTACCTTGATGATGTTTTTAACAAAGTAATCTCTTTCTGTACCAGATATAGTGTGTTTGTTGGTTTCACCAGTTCTTAAAATTGTGGCCCAAGGACCGTAGGTTTTCGCTCTGCAGAATGAAAACAAACATTTCAAGATTGTGTATTAGTTTGCAGTAAATATATCAGGGTTCGATTCAAAATTTCAGGTTTTGCTAATTAAGATAAATTTTGATTCGCAATTCATATAAATTCAGTTGCAATTCAAAATGTTCCAGTTATAGATTTCAGATCGATCTCGCCAATTACGTTAGTTCCCTAAGGTTTTGGAGGCTGCCGAGAGTTGCCATAGTTGCCATATATTTCTAGATTTGGTTGAAAATTATCACAGAAAATAGACACAGAAATAGTGGTTGACTAATTGATGTTTCTAGGTCTCTTGATATGTACTCCTAAAAGCAGATTCAGTACATATGCCATAGGTTATTCAGTTTACACCTTTGCAATACAAATCGGAAGAGTATCATAACATTTCACAGGCTCTCAGAGTCTGACATAGAAAGCAATACGTACGTCCTGACGCAATGGCCAGCGGTTATTGCCCATTTAGGAGATATGAGAACTGCACCACACCCATGATGTCCTTTATAAAGTATCTCACTCATCCACGGCCAACTACCTTCTGAAGAAGGTTTACCATTAACCACCCTGGTTGATCTAAGATGCTTGGCACCACAGGAAGTCTCTGCAAGATATAGAGTCAATTATCTTAATAAAGTAAACAGAACTTTTGAGGGATGTGTCTTGCACTTCCAAGAAGATCATTTGACGTTTGTTTCAGCCATTTGATTCAGTGATAACTTGCCTTGGCAAAATTAATTGTGGTACCTGCTGATCATGTCTACCGACATACCATGTCAGATATATCCAGTCAGATATGCATACATGTGAGATGAAATGGCGTACTTGAACAATGAAATCCATCCAGTTTGAACAGTTTTGAAAAAGTAACTTTGACAACACGCTTACGTGTAGGATGTCTGAATTGAATGGGCTCTATGACGCAACCAGAGCTGCCATACACAAACAGATTTAAAGAACCACATCTTGCTTGGTGGTTACTCGTCTGAAATGGGCGTCTGCCACTAGTTTCACCACCACAACATGGTGTCTGATCCACATCCGGTTCCCAGCCTGCTGTTGGGGTTATGTAAGTCTGAAATACAGAAAGTTGATGCATCTGAGTTGTCTGTTAACATTGGGGAAATATCAGTCAAGTGTACAAAACTAAGAATTCGGGCAGATTTGATATTTATCACCGACTATTTTATCGTCTGCATGATAGAGCATCATCATCCAGTCGGATTCACTTTCCTTTTAATTGCATGATTCGCAATATCGACATAGTGGAAAAATCGCCGACCAATACCGTTCGTGTGCCTATACCTTAAGAGTCCATTGCTGGTGTTCCAAAGAAAAATGTAGAATCGAATGCCCTACCTTGAACTGAAACCATCCATTATCAGTGTGAGAGCAATCCATTTCTACATTCCACATCCAATAACCAGACCCAAACGTGTGTAAGGGAGAATATCCAAATCCATCGTTTTCAACTGATGGATTGCCTGATACATGACTAAAAACAAAAAGGTTTTCGGTTGAACAAGACGAAATATTTTCTCCCTTTGCGAAAAATTAAAAGCATCACTTGCTGACTACATGGATTAGGATTTGTGAACATCCAGTAAGAACCTGTACGTACTTGGATGTCGTCCATATCATAGGAGAACCCGAAGCAGGGATTCCGTTGAATTGAGCTTGATTTTGTTCTGCACCTTGCCAGTCCAAATAGTGATCATCTACAGACCAAGCTGATGATGCTGATGTTGGTGTTGTTCTGTATCTTATTGGTATTGCACAAGGATCAAAGTCATGGCCGGAACATTTTGAATTGCCTGGATTTATAAAAGAATTTGGATTAAAAAGGAGAAAGCTGGATTTCTTCGAAATTTGGAAGGTAGGATAACATTCATCCTTCCACAAACCAGTACCACTGTGCGACTGGGCTTTTCAACTTGATAAATATTGCTTTCAAAAAGTGACGATCCTTCGGTTATAAATCGTCCGCAATTTTCCCTACTATTAGTCGTATTCAAAACTTAATGATGTAAAGATGTAATATTTCAGGATATTCTATCTCTTAGGATGACCAAAAAATTGAAACTTGATCAAAAATGAGTCTTTGTATATCAGTGGACATTACTATACAAAAGAATCCTTCTATAATCTAATAAATCCATAACACTAGATAATCATTCATTAAACTAAATAATTTGGCAACATGCTTAGAAACGTATTTAGTTTAATGGATATATCGTTTTATATAGAGATTCTATTCTTGGCACCTAGTAAGTCAATATATAATGCTTTTGTTAACCATGTTTGACTCTTTTTATACAGTCTTATCAATATTAGATCAAACTCTCGTTCCGTGTTTAATATGCTTTAATTTTCAATAAAGTCACTTCAGTTAAGGTCGGAAGGTGGTCTTCTTGCACATTCGTCAGTATGATGACACCGCAAGCCAATCAACTCCTGCTCTCTATGATTTTGTGACGCGAACAAAAGGTGCGTTCCAGTGCTTCTCAGAATAGCCAAAAAATTTATGTGTTTTTTTTATATCCATTCTAATATTCCCTTAAATATATTCAATGATATGCACTTACCTCCTCTTAAGAACACATTTTCACCAAGATCGGTGTTGACCTTAATAAACACTACAGTTCGTTTAAAATCAGTAGAACATGCAATAGAGTGCACTAATACCCAAAGGAAATATGTTATTATATAGAACATTGTTTATAATCTTAACTTGAACAGTTGGCATTTTCCCATCCCAGTATTTAGATGAAAGGTAGATTGCCAGAATAGAATTTCTTTTACCATTTTATTATATTAATATAATGCAATTTTCAACTTATGATTTGATATACTGTCCTTGACTTGACTAAATCAGAATACCTTGTTATACTTTACTTTTAAATATTTTTATTAGCCAGCAGCCAGGGGCGTATCTTGAAAATACCTGAGGGGACAAAAAATGAGAAGAGGCTTTCCGAGGTGAAAGGTCAAAGCCCCTCGAGGCCAGAGCCCCCCTCCAACGGATTTAAGATGGCCTGAGATGAATTTGAGCATTTACAGGGCTGAATTGTCACTTCAAAATAAGACATTTAACAGGCCCGAAGGGGATTCCATGGCCCAATAGCTTCCTCCCTCCCCTTAAATACGCTACTGCCAGCAAGTTGAAGTTATCAGTTAATTCCATTGACATTCTAGCTAGCATTTTAAACAAAACAATTTGACAAATATCTTCAAAACTCTATTAAGTCACGTGTAGAATTTTAGTCCTTGACTTTATCATAATGTTTTATATGCTATCTGTTGCTTTTGAATATTTTTATAAGCCACCATATTATTTGAAGTTATCGGTTATTTCGCTTGACTAAAAATACCTTTAACAGATTGGCATATCTTATCATCCTAGCTTTCAACCCAATAAATGTTCATTTTTAAAAAATACTATTTCACAAATAATCACATTTAGACTTGTTTGTTGTAAGGATTTATAGTTCTTGACTTCATCAAAAGGATTCAGACCGGTAATTCATTTGCCATTTGTTTCCATGTTAAATCGCAAAATTCAACCTTCTATAACTCTTCCAGAAATCACCTAATTATTAAATTTAAAGTATTCCCATTCTTTCAACTGTTTACTGACAATATGCAATTAACACGACAAAAAGAAGCGTGGTTCATTAAGAAGTTCAAACCTGAACTAAATGTATTATCCCCTTCTTGATTGCTGTACATTGTTCAATGATATTATATTGTTATTTATATCTGATTAAGTAATTACTTTCAACACAATGATTTGTTAACTACCATGAATAAGTGAGTAATTATGGTACTAAAAAATTATTTGTTTTGAATAGTTACCTCTGAATTGTATATATTGTTGAAATGTAAAATTATTTATCATCTCTGAAGAAGCTATTGAACTGAAAGCATGCTAAGATAATGTATATAAATATGGATTAATTAACAACTTGTAAAAATTGAAGACAACCCTGGTTTCTTAAATTTCCTCTCTGCACACAAAACGACTATTTTTAGAATTATCCTCCCGCATGACAATAGACATGCAAAAACCCAAAGGGGGGTATGGGGGTTTGGGAGAAAGAGGATCTCTACATTCGTATAAAATCATTTACATAAAAAGTTTTAGTGGTCTGAGACCTATATCATTCTTTTCTTCTTAGCTGAAGTTATGTATTTTTCAAAACAAATGTGATGCCTGGGTTGTAAACTAGGTGTACTAGTAGTTTCTGTTACCACAGCTAAGTTTCTGTTATCAAAGCTAAGTTTCTGTTACCAATGCTAAGTTTCTGTTACCAAAGCTAAGTTTCTATTACCAGAGCTAAGTTTCTGTTACCAAAGCTAAGTTTCTGTTACAAAGGTTAAGTTTTCTGTTACCAAAGCTAAGTTTCTGTTACCAAGGCTAAGTTTCTGTTACCAAAATAAGTTTCTGTTGTTACAAAAGCTAAGTTTCTGTTGCCGAAGCTAAGTTTCTGTTACCAAAGCTAAGTTTCTGTTACCAAAGCTAAGTTTCTGTTACAAAGGTTAAGTTTTCTGTTACCAAAGCTAAGTTTCTGTTACCAAAGCTAAGTTTCTGTTACCAAAGCTAAGTTTCTGTTGTTACAAAAGCTAAGTTTCTGGTACCAATAATAATTTTATCACCTACATATGTGAGAAAATAAATTCGTTATCATGATGTCATCTAGAAATTTAGTTGGATGTAATTGAGAATTCTCCGCACCTAAAGTCATATCCCAATGATTTAAATATATAACACGCTTTCTGATTGGTCTAAACTTTTTTCTGGTTATTTCTCGAAACACCAAACCGAAATAGTCATCATGCCAACGAGCAAAGCGTTCTTCGTCTGTATAGGTATGAAAGCCTCTAAAGACTATAGTCACATTTGGTGCCCTGTTGATTAAATCCACAACTCCACGGTATATAAGCTCCAATCTATCTTGAAATATTCTAGGGTGGTAATGGGTAAGGTGTGAATATAAGGCGAAAACGATGATGTCTCTGGATGAATTATGGATTTGCTTCATGTAAATATGCGCTGGAATATGATTCTTCTCTTCAGAAGGATCAATTGAAAAGAAAGGCAGTTCATGAGGACCCCAGAACAAAGTGAAATTCCATACTGGATTTGATACCAGAAGCGGCGCATGCCATATTTTTCTTTGTGACACTTTCCCTATTTTTAATAAAATATTCATTCTGTAAAACCATTCTCTCGCTGTTGAATCGCCAAATAACCACATTTTTCTGTTTCCCAGACACTTGTGAGGTATAAATGTATTATTCGGCTCTGTTTTACAGTAAGTTGGATACCATTTCCGTTTGTAGAAGTAACCAGAAGGTTGTGGATGTAACCATGTCACCTCGGGGGGAACTTGGTTACAAGAAACACCAGCGCTTGTCAATATGCTTTTGATCCTCTCTGAAAATGGAAACAGCATTTATTGATATTCCATTGAGCAATGTCGAGTTATTGCCCTTGATTGTCTAAATATGTGATTTTATTAAGTTTGCATGCTTAGAATCAGTGTTTGAATTCCTTCAGAATTTCACTTTAGTAATCATCAGTTTGATGAAATAATCTTTTCTAATTACTCAAGTGAAAAGGATACTCTGGGAACGACCATTGATCAGCCAGCTGGTAGACAGAATCCTCGAGAACCTACGTAATTTCATACAGATTTTTCTATCTTGTGTTATGTAAGCTTGAAACTCTTAAGGTTACTTACTGAATATAATGATAACACTTATGTTTCGAGGTATTTTAGGATGTAGGTAGCCCCTGAAAGAATACACAAAGGAATATTGATTATCGCTAACTAGCTAATGAAATTAACTCGAAAAAAACTGAGGATTTAGAGGCAAAAGACGGTTCGTGGGCAAATCTGACACGACATAACATAATGTTGACACAGTGTCTACATACGACATTATTCGCAGGACGCTTGGTTATATAGAGCCATGTCTATGAGAGTGGAAAAATCTTAAAGGGATTGTAAATAGGTTTACTTAAAAGACTTATGTGTATCGGGAACACTGATAGCATCATTTTGCACCATTCCAATTTTTAATCAGACGACTGTGGTTCATGCAATTCCACCAGTACAAAGTGTTTTGTGACGTCAAATATCGTAAAATATACTTGTATCACTTAAGACTTTTCGCGATAGTGATGTCATCAAACAATTAGTTTTACTGAAATTGCAGGAACCACAGACGTCTGATTGAAAATTTGAATGTTGCAAATTGATGATATTAGTATCACCGATACACATAATTTTTTTTAGAAAACATCTTTACAATCCCTCGGTAATTCTAACCTCTGTAATATCTCAGAATCTATATGATTCAACAGATGTAGCTGTGTGCTTTTGGCACCAGTATAATGGTGACATTCAAAGCCTGGTGAATTTGGTTTACCACAATACCATCCTACGCCATGATTTCTAATTGAGAGATTACATAATTTCTGATAACCGTATACCATTGGCTCGGGAGAACATAAAGTCTCGATCGATTGGTTTGTCCAAGGTATTGTAAAGATAGCCGATATATTTCTGCAGGATCCATACGTTTTAAAGGTATCATAAAAGAATTTGATGTTCTCTCGGGTAGCAGCTATACTGACGATGATATTGGTTGAACCACCCCAACAGGCTTTTAGTACCCCAGTGTAACTTCCGTTCTGGTGGTCAATGACGTAACCAGCGACATTAGCTCCGTTGGCTTCATCAATCATCCATACCCTTACCATATCTCCACCAGTAACTTTAGTGGAATTGTAACCGTCTTTTAACGTGATGAAAACTTTTATTTGATCCCCGAGTTCAAAAACTCTCTTGCCCCCTACAAGATGTACCACTGAGTTCGTGGCATTGGCACACTTCAGGTGGTCCGTGTAAGGTGGGTCCAACATAACTTTACGTTCTGTTACTGGTACTACATGGTATACAATTTCCGATGAATAAATTTGATCAATCTGGAGAGACCTGAAATCGATTCCATTTGTCCATTATAGAAAACATCAAATGAGATCACCATTAGGAGGAATATAGTCTCCAAGTCAGTTTAGCAAAGACTGTACTGCTGAAAGCTTTTTACCACATGAATATTTCGTTAATTTTAAATATTACTGTCTGAAAGAGTTGTCAATATATCGTAAACTACATCAAGGCAAATGCAGAATTTGACTCAAAAAAATTTTGTCCCAAAAAACAAAACAAAAATGAATATGATAACCGCAAAATACACCGCGAAATAGCTGTTACCGTTTTGAAAAGTTTACAGAGGGCGTTGCAATGAAAAACAAAACTGACATTTAAGACCCTAATTACAGCCCTGTAATATGATATTATGTTTTCCCGAAGTCCAAAGTTGAACTATTTGGCATAAGAAAAATGAATTATCAAAATTATACTCACTTTTTTCGATTTGAAAAATAAAACACCAAGGAGATCACATTAAATGCTAGAATAACAAGAAATAGATTCTTCATCATTGTTATTATTAGCTCATATTTAATAGTAACTTGTTACTTTCAATCACCCTAATCTTAAAACTTGTTCACTGTTTTATTAAGCTCATTTTTAACCCTTTTTTTTCATGAGCTCACTAATACCCATAAGCTCAGTGTCTGCTTTCTAGCCAAGTTGTCCTTTTTTGGCTCACTGTCGTATTTCATTTGCTCATTGTCTTTTTTTTCTTAGCTAACTGTCGTAACTGTTGTATTTTAGTAGCTCACTGTCGTATTTTATTAGCTCACTGTCGCATTTTATTACAATATGTAGCTTACTGTCATATTAGCTAATTATCGTATTTTATTAGCTCACTGTCGTATTTTATTAGCTCATTGTCGCATTTCATTAGCTCGCCGGTATTTTATAACCTCAATGTCGTATTTCATTCGCTCACTGTCGTATTTTGTTAGCTCACTGTCTTATTTTATTTGCTCACTGTCGTGTTTTATAAGCTCACTGTTTAATTGTATGAGCTCACTGTCGTATTTTATTAGCTCACTGTCGTGTTTTATAAGCTCACTGTCGTATTGTATTAGCTCACTGTCGTATTGTATTTGCTCACTGTCGTATTTTGTTAGCTAACTGTCTTATTTTATTTGCTCACTGTCTTATTTTATTTGCTCACTGTCGTGTTTTATAAGCTCACTGTTTTATTGTATTAGCTCACTATCGTATTGTATTAGCTCACTGTCGCATTTTCTGAGCTCACTGTCGTATTTTGTTAGCTCACTGTCTTATTTTATTTGCTGACTGTCGTGTTTTATAAGCTCACTGTTTTATTGTATGAGCTCACTGTCGTATTGTATTAGCTCACTGTCGTATTTTCTGAGCTCACTGTCGTATTTTGTTAGCTCACTATCTTATTTTATTTGCTCACTGTCTTATTTTATTTGCTCACTGTCGTGTTTTATAAGCTCATTGTTTTATTGTATTAGCTCACTATCGTATTGTATTAGCTCACTGCGTATTTTCTGAGCTCACTGTCGTATTTTGTTAGCTCACTGTCTTATTTTATTTGCTCACTGTCGTGTTTTATAAGCTGACTGTTTTATTGTATTAGCTCACTGTCGTATTTTCTGAGCTCACTGTCGTATTTTGTTAGCTCACTGTCTTATTTTATTTGCTCACTGTCTTATTTTATTTGCTGACTGTCGTGTTTTATAAGCTCACTGTTTTATTGTATTAGCTCACTATCGTATTGTATTAGCTCACTGTCGTATTTTATTAGCTCACTGTTGTATTTTATTAGCTCACTGTTGTATTTTATTAGCACACTATCGTATTTCTTTTTAAGCTGATTGCTGGCACTGTACACCGAAATGGACCAACATTCTCTGTTGAATATCAGTTCTTAATGGTAATGGTATTCTCTACGTCCATAAATATGTTAGAGTCTGTAAATAAAAGGTAGCATACATAAATACTTTAGACGACCTGAATTCGGGTTGTAGTTTTCACTCTTGATGTGTACTGAAGCTAGACTATTACTATGTTTATACCGTTCCTCTGATCTTCAATACTGATAGAAAAACATACTGTAGTATCGCCCCTTGTTAGTCAGTGTCAAACTCGCCCAGTCATATCAAAGCAATTTTTAAGGTATTGTAAAGAGGTTTTCTACAAAAATTTTTTATGCGAATAGCATCAATTTGCACCATTCCAATTTTCAATCAGATGTATGTATTTCCTGCAATGCCACTAAAACTGAGTTTTGATGACGTCATTAGTCGCGAAGGGCCTTGAGTGAATATTTTGCAATTACTAACCTCATCAATAACACCTAGTTTTAGTGGAATTGCAGGAACTTCGGACGTCTAACAGAAAATTGGAACCTGCAAATTGATGCTATCAGTGTCCCCGATACACATAAACTTTTTTTTAAAAAAAACCTCTTGTTATTCCCTTTAAAAAGTAATAATAATAATGAAAAAGTGAGAAACCATGGTAAATACATTAACAATGTGTTTAAATAATGTCTATTTACATAATATATATTGATCAGATGTCAGATATTAATATCAAATACCTAACATATGTCAATATGTTTTTGTAATGATTGACATAAAATTGACTATTTAAGGAAACTAAAAATCAGATTAAAATGTATTACAATAATATTATTTTAAAAATTTTAAAAATTATATAAGATACATAGTAGGAAATTGTGATTTCGATTGTTTACGTTAAAAAGTATTAGTGCATATACCATTACAACATTAACACAGGCAGTTCACTTTTTTTTAACAGTAAAAGACACAATAAAATATGTTTTTGATAGTTTCAATTACTATTTATTCTATAAATTGAACAATTCTATTGGTCACAAAATATTTTCTGATTTTGTGGAATTGGCATTTCCGCTCATTTATTTTCCGTGTTAACGAAATTGTTAAGAAGTTTTCTACAAAATTTTATGTGAATTTTATGACAGCATCAATTTTCTCAAATCAACCTCCCGAAAATGGCACACCTGTCCCTGACAGACGTAATGACAATTAACGACTACATTTGCGTATAAACAGAACAGAATACGCACAACGCAAGAAAACTCAAAACAAAATAATTGCAAACTTCTTACCTCCGTTGTCTTTAATGTTCTGTAAGGCACAAAGAGATCTTGAAATTCTTCAGCATATTATTGTAAAATGTTGAATTGAAGCGAAATTACAGAAGCCTAATTATTCCTGATTTATTGATCGAGTCCAATGTGTGACCATTACAGAATTTATTTAAAAGTTTTACTCTAAGAATATTCAGTACATAACCATATTATTTTCAATCAATGTTTAGGCAGCTGTATTTGTGAATATTTACAGAAGAAAGTGGGTTTAAATCTCAATCGACGATTTGGTATAAAGCGAAACGAAGTGAAAAAATGATATTCTAATTGCTGAAATTAAATTAAGCTACGGAAAACTTCTGAAAATTAGTAATGGGTTTAAAGCCCCTTTAAGGTCTTGAATATATTAAATAGTGCGAAAATCGCAAAATTCTTTCAAAAACATCTTAAGCTAGAATTTAACTTTCTTCCTCTTTTCTAAATATGGAAGAGTATCAAGAAAAGACGAGTCGTCATTTTAACTTTAAATTTTAAGTAAGATAATTTGTTTGGTTTAAACACCAAGGTTGCAATATTAAAGTTCCCATTGAAACACCCCTTGTGGGATAATGCGAGTACCACTTCAAATCTTGTGTCTTAAGCGAACGTTTGGACATTTAGAATATGGTTACATTGTTGAGATACCATAGGCTATTATTTCAATAACAAGTAACAAATAGTGATTAACATTCTTTCAATAATAAAAACTTAATACTGTTTTTTGGCACAGGCCATTCTTTCACAATGTAAAAATGATAAGAAATTGCAATGGGGGGGG
>NW_008711185.1:0-107985 GCF_000327385.1 Lottia gigantea | reverse complement strand
ATTTATTTCTATATAGGTTTTAAACCTGGTATTTATTAAAGCCAACCAATGGTTACAATATTATAAAGGCATGTTTAGATACAGATCTTAATGCTAATAAAGATTGATCACTGTTTAATGACTTAGTAATTGTGAGGTGTCATTTCTAGAAGTCTGGACTTAAAGGTAAATGACCATTTAATTTAGTTTTGAATCGGCTCTTCTGCTTTTTCTCAATTAGATTTGACTAAAGTTATAATTTCATTCTGCAGGCAAACAAATTGGTATTATCAGAAGTTGCCACCTTTTCAGACCAATTCAGACCAATTAATTTTACTATAAATCTCTAAAACACTTTAAATTTAAAAATGGGCATTGACGACTGACAATAATGGTCGAATATAAATATTCTAACCCTTTCTGAAACTTCAATCTTCTTTTCAAGTAGGAATGTTCTTTATGTCTCTTACATTAAGTTTGTGTCTCTCTTCTTAGTGTCTCAATTACCATAGGGACTGGTTGAACCAAGTCCACCGCCCCCACCTGTAAGGGGGCCCCCAATCCCCCAGAAGCAAATGCAGGAAAGCACAATTTCCCGGGAGGAGTCCAACCCACTTTAGTCCACGGGTCCATTCACCTAGTTCAGCCATTTATTATATTTAGTTCGACGTGTTTAATGCGAGAATGAAGCCACTTTGCAGAAAACCTTTTCTACATGTAGTATGGGCATCCAAAACTACTGGGAATTCCTCCTTTAAAACCCACCCTAAATTCGCATTTTGCTAACCCTTTTGTAAATAGATTAAAAGACCCAAAGAATTTTATATCATTCATGATTCAATGTTTTTTTTCAGTGAGCTTTTGATATCCAGTACAGAGCACTTTTAAAGAAAGTATATCAGGATTTTGCGAATCCGAAAACGTACCAAAAGAAAGAGTCTACAACATTTGAAGAACGTGACGTAAACGTAGGTATGTATAACAATATACAAAGATATAATAAAAAGACTAATTTATATATTCACTGTATAGACCAATATGTCACCATTGCCATAGGATTCAATAGTTATTGATAGTCGTTTGTATAAATATCTCAGAAGCAATGACACTCGTCATTGATAAAATAATAATAAGAACTTTAGTAATACAAAAACCTCCTTTACACGTATATTGTGTTATAAATACATATTATTTTCTATTATAAATCCCTACCTATCTATAGTCGTTCAGTCATAAGGAAAATACTTTTCGTAAAGGCAATTAGCCTTGATTTTTGCACTAAATCGTCTTGTTTTTCTCGGAAAGTGAGCAATAACATATTTTTTACTATTTTCAACTATTTTCAACGAAAGTGTTCATATTATTGGAATATTATTCTAAACTTAGTTTAATATGAAGATATTGGAATAAAATCTCTATTCACTGTGAAGAATTCAGTTCGTATCAAAAGAGAAGGTAAGTTTGATACCATTCAACAGATTAAGACTTTTATAATTAAATTTAAAGAGAAAGAAAGCTTATGGTTGTCTTTAGTTTTTCCCGACTTTGTTTTTTTAGTAGGATGGGAAAGTTAAACGCTTAAAATAATGAAAATTTTAGAAACTCTATAGAAATGTGTCCCGAAAGTTTTATATAGAAGTGTCTCTCCATTAATTTATACAATGCACAAACTATTTAAAAGGTTTAGATAAACCTTATTAAGTCGTTTTAACTTTTAGTGTCAATCCATTTCGAGAGAAAGAGACTAAGAGAGAAAGGCAGATAATTGAATTACACATTAAGATGACAAATTAAGTACCTAACTTTGAATCTGAAAAGAAAGTTGGGAGTTTTATAATATTGATAGCCTATAATTTAATTAAAGGGACTGATGCGCCATTTTTCGACCAATTGTAGCTTAGTCTCAGAAACTGGATTTTTTTTAGCCAAGCACAGCTCGAAATTTGAGCCTTCAAATCCATGTGTGTCCATAATTATCTGCGTTTGAATCTTAAAATAACGCCTCGTCATTTTAAAATACTTTGTGATACAATGTATAGCCTATTGAAAAGACATAATATAGCAATATTGAGTAAAATTTCTATAGTTTGAAGTATTTTTAAAGGACTTACGCTGTTTTCGTACATATCTAGCTTCTGAAGACTATTTACATATTTTTAAGACAAAAATCAACCCACTAAAATGGAGCACACGTCCCTTCCCGAGAAATTCTGAATATAATTACTAGAGACCTACCAACAGCAAGTACATTTACAGAGTAAGAAAGAGTATTAGAAATCAAATTAATTGGATTTGCAGAAAAGGTTCAGCACTATCATAATTTAAGGGAAATTCGTTTCTGCGTTCAAAGAAGTCAAATCATTGTAATATATATATAGCAAATGGGCGGATATTTTCTGATTTTCTAATCGAAGATCGAAGTTTATTTTTAAAGAAACATTTATTTACTTCCATTGTCATGTCCTTTTAGAAGCTTTGTATATGTGCGAAAATGTGCCTCGTTAAATTAAAAGTGAAAGTAGAAGAGAGATTTTGACTTTTTCTCTGTATCCAGCTATGACCTTAGATGTCAATTCTTAACTGTTTCAGGATGTCTACACCGGCTTTAGTTCTGGAGAACCAGCCAGTGTGTAATATCTGTTATAATAAACCATCAGATCCAGTAAAGATACCATGTCAACACCAGTTCTGCCGATCATGCATCAAACAATACGTCATCAACTGCCCAGAAGCAGATAAATTCAAAGGATTTGGTTGTCCAGTATGTCAAGAGTTTGTACAGAAGCCTATAATGGCTGGATCACGACCTAAAGAACAATGGGCTGAATATCTACCAACTGTCAATCTTTCTGATAGAAAACCTGATCTACTTTCAGGACAAAATGATGGTAAGACACCTTTATCTTTATACGAATTTCACAGAAGATTACCATTACCTTCCAGGCCTTCTAAATAAAACGTAAACCTCATCATCTCTTTTCTTTGAATTTGCAACATTCCTATATTCAATCAGACGTCTATGGTTCCTGTAATTCCACGAACACTATTTGTTTGATGACGTCAAGGCCTTAAGTGATAAAGCATTATTTTGCAATTAGTGACGTCATCAAATACTTAATGAATAGATTCAATTAGATACATTCAGGTATACCCCGGGGCCTGGTCTCTGTGTCTTTCCAAACAACCAAAGTGTTGTCTTCTCTTTTCAGATCTAAAATGTGCAGCATGTCGAGAAGCAGGACTACAGAAGATGGCCACACTGTGGTGTCAGCAGTGTAATGATGCATATTGTCCAGAATGTTCGGCGTCACACCGAAATTTCCCGTCAACTAGATCTCACGCCCAAGTACCCATAGCTTACATTTCACCAAGAGATAGAAAGAGCAATGAATCCCAAACCTGTCCACAACACCGGGATAGCAAGGTGGAATTTTATTGTGCTGCCTGCGACACGCTCATCTGTCCATCTTGTGCATTTGTGAATCACAGGAAATGTGAAAAGGTGGCTACCATTAGTGGTGCAAGCAATGTTGCCAAAGGAGAATTGTCAAACAAGATCCAAAGAGTTCGCAAGCGGTCCACGGAATGCCAAAGCATGTTATCTGACAGTAACACAATGATCAGAGAACTGCAGGTCAGTCGAGAACGAACAGAAGCCTCCATCAAAGGATTTTCTGATCAACTGACACAAACAATTGCCGAAAACAGAGATAACATGCTATCCAACATATCCCATTCTTTTAATACCGAAGAAAGTCGGCTTCAAACAACAAAAGCTAAATTACAGGACCATATCGTGGAACTGGAAGGATGTGAACAGAGCATTGAAAATGTTCTGAATTCTCCTTCCGAAGCGGAATTACTTAGTAAACTGGGCAAGACTAAGAGACTTTACGATGCATCGCTGCAAAAAGTAATCGAACCCGCTGAAATTGTACCAATCAAGGTAGATTTCGAACCAAACACTTCGTTACTGGATGTTCTGGATTCCTCTCAGCTCGGTGAAACAATAGTTGGCTCTGTAGATAAAGAAAAACCGAGACTTGAAAAAGGTGCAGAAGAACAAGTGGATCAGTTGAAGAGCATCAAAATCAAGGCTAAAGAAAGAAAAACTTCTAAGCAAAAAGTGAAATTTAAAAAATCGAAACGGTCAAAGCGACGAGGGTCTGGTTCGGAGGTACTTTCTTCCCACCAAGGAGCATCGTCCTCAAGAAGTGAGAAGTTGAAAGCGCCAAAACAAGAGAGGGTAAGGGTCCTTCAGAAGCATAAAACTATAACTACAGATATACCTGGAGACAGTTTGAAATCCTCGACCACAAGTATTGTAGTATTGTTTGTAAATGGGGTATTGACAATCGTAGTGGCAGATCATAATAACTATGCTTTAAAATCATTCTATACCAGTATGAACATTGATAGACAATCTAAAATGTCTGTAGATTCTAAGCCTTGTCACGTGGCAAAACTTGGAAACAATACTGTCGTTGCTACCATGAAGCGTTTGAAGAAGATCGTAGTCGTAAAAGTGAGTCCAACGTTAACCATGGTAGATAGGATCCGTACCAGTAAGCATTATAATTGCATTACAGCTCTGGCCGACGACCGCTTGGCTGTAAGTACTACTCTAGAAGCTGAAGTCTCTATTGACATCATAGATCTTGAAGGTCAGATTCTACATTCCATTGTCCCAGATCCAGAGGAGCATCTTCTCTTCTCTGAACCTAAATATCTAACAGTCACGCCATCTGGTACATTAATGATGGCTGACAAAGATGTTCCGTACATCACCAACTTCACACAAGCTGGGAAACTTCTTTTCAAAACTGGTCCTAAACAAACTGCCGATTTGGAAGGTATGCATGGATTCTTCTGCAGCGAGGACGAAGAACTGTTCATCCCCGACAAGAAAAACAACCGTATCATAATACTGCAAGAGGATGGTGAAGAAATCACGACATTTTTGACAGCTGAAGATGGTATTGATCAGCCACAAGGGGTATTTATTGATGACCTCTATCAAATTTACGTCTGTCAAGCTAACAGTAAAATAACCATATTTAAAGAAGTTGAAATAGCTGTAAATTGAGTTAGAATTGTAAATCACAAACTATTGTGGCAATTATTAGAGAAAAGGGTAACGTGAATTGGTACTGTTCGACCTCTGTTCAGATAAGCATTTTGCCAATTATATGCATTGTAATATCAACTCCTAAATTTTAATAATGTTACCTTCCCAAATTAAATATTTTCAATTGTTGAATTAACAAGCCTTTGTTTTTTTTATTGACTCATGACAATCTATATGACATGTTATTTGAATTCCATTGTTAATGATTGAAATGAATTCAATCTTAAAGGGACATGTGTGCCATTTTTTTTAAATAATCAACCTGAAGTCTCAGAATCGGGATTTTTTTTAAGCTAAGCCAATCAGTAATAGCGTCCACAGCTCACGTCGAAACTTGAGCCTTCAATCAAATCTATGTGTGTCTAGAATTACCCGCGTTTGAAAGTTAACATGACGACTCGTCTTTTCTTTAGACACTTGCAATAAAATGAAAAGAGAACTATTGAAATTTTCATCACTCAAATCAACACCCCAAAATTGGCGCATTCGTCCCTTTAAATTCACTGTAGTAGGAAAGTAGGATGAACACAACGCAAGATTTCAATAAATTTTATTACATTTATCATACAGAACTGTTCTTTTTCAATTACAACTTTTAAATCAAAATTTACAAAAGTACATGTTGAAATACTGTATTGTTCATATACATCGGATATTTCGCTCTTCCGCTATACAAACATTGATATCATGGTCGGATTAAGGTTCTTTAAGAGATTGTAAAGAAGTTTTCTAAAATTTTAATGTGTATCGGGAACACTGATTTACCAATTTGCACCATTCCAATTATCATTAAGACGACTGTGGTTCCTGCAATTCAACTAAAACTAAGCGTTTTATCACCAATCGAGAAGTCCTTAGTTGATATTGCAAATATTGCGATTAGTGACTTTTTATAACATTTGGTTTTAGTGGAATTGCAGGAACCACAGACGTCTGATTGAAAATTGGAATGATACTATAAGTGTCCTCAATACACATACAAAATTTAGAAAAACGCTTTATATCCAGACAGCTAATTTAATAAAATGCCTATTAATAATTTCTATCATATTCTTACCCATTCGTTTGATATCAAACAGTGGCTATGGCAGTGGGGGTACATACCAAGAAAAATGGTTTGCATCCGTTGTTGCTCCAAAAGATGTGTCACCACATCAATTAAATTTCCGAAAATACGCTTGGAAGAACCATTTCAGATGATCCGAGAAATGTTGCGACTGAAACGAACTGCTTTCAGATTTTGCCAGTCTCAGTACCGACAATACTTTTCTCTCAATCTATTATCCAAATTATGACCATCAGAATATTTGAGACTTTGGTCAACAAAGCCTTGATATTAAGCTTTCATAGTCTTTAAACTAATTTTTGACATAATTTCAAGTTTTATTAAAGAAGTCTCAAAAGCTAAATCATAGGCAAATACTTCTTAATGAGTTGCAGAACTAATATAATAGAAAATTTGAACCAAGGGATTGAAAAGGAACAAAAAAACAAGGTTATAAATTTGATGATAATCTGATTATAATACTTGTTATAAACCCCAATCATAACAAGTTTTACATATACAAATAACAAATACAAATACAATAATATTTGTTACTTTTACAAATTACACTTTTACTTCCTTATTTACATTTTTTGAAACTTTAAACCTTAATTTTACACAACTGTATATCACTTTCAAAACAACAGTCAAACTTATTTCCAAGTGTTTCCATACAAATAAAATAAATATCATATCAATTAAATACAAATAAAACATTTTAGGGTGATCTTCAATACTTTTTAACTGTTAATATCACTTCTTGTGTATATGCAATCATCATAAGAAAGAATTATAGGTTAGCTCAGTTTCATTCCACAAATGAACAGAACAAAATGAAGCAAAAATAATGATGCTATTTTAATGTACATGTTTCTGTGTTTCACTATTTTTTCACTGCATTTACCAAAAGGTTCTTATCTAATCAATAGAAGCTTTTGCAATAGTGACGTCATCAAATGTTTACTTTAAGTAGAATTGTCACGAACATCTGATTGAAAATTGGAATGAAGCAAATTGCTGCCATCAATGTCTCTTATACAATAAAGAGTAGAAAACCTCTTTAAAAAACAATGCCAGATAAAGTGCTGATATAAGTATATCTTAACTGTTGAGCTTATACTCAATATAACCGAGTTTAAATTCATATCAATTTTTTAAATATGTCTCCAGAGCTTAAGGATGATGACCTGTGTGATAAAAATAACAAATGTTCAAATAAATAAGAAGAAGTTTTTTTAATTCTACTATGAGAGATGTCACTAAATTAAAAATGGTAGACAAATAATAGGTTAGGCTACACTACTTATGTAGGCTACTGTTGTTGCAATTAGATCAATCTAAGTCAAACCATTTTAATCTTCGTCCATGACCATATCTATTTTCTCATTTCTTCAGTATATTCTTGATTTCACCCTTTGTTAACAGATCACGAGCAAAGTTATTGAGACATTCTTCATTCCAATTACATGGAACAAAATCATGTTGGTGGGTGGTAGCAGAACATTTTGGTTTACAGCAATATCTTTTGTTAGATGTAGCACATCGGCAATGGTAGGCATGTTTCGATGCCAAAGCCTTCATGGAATTAACCATGCTTGTCAAAGTGGAAAGTTTTTCAAGATGGCGTCTTAAGATTCTCCAAACACTGTGCCATGATACGGTAGATTTTTGAGGAGCATCATAATGGATATAATCAGTTAGCTCATCAATATGAGTATCTAATAACAGTTCAATACATTGTTCCTTTAACACATCCAAACCCAGCTGTTCAGTTAAAGATAGCAACGATATCAATCTACCATCAGGGTTTTCCTTTAAATCTAAACATAAACAATTAATACACCGGCTCTTTAACCCTTCTATTTGATATTTATCAGCTATAGGTAATAATCTCTCAGAAGCATCAGCTGAAAAAGAGAAATACTGATTGTCATAATTGCTTTACCCGTACCGGTAATACAAGTTTATATCACAGTTGAGAAAAATATTTGCGCACATCTATTTTGATTTAAAAATATTGTTTACTTTTTTTTTGGTGGATTGAATAGCAATGAAAACCACACAAACAATTTTTACATTTTGTGCATTAGGCTTCTCACACCATAAACAATATATTGAACTTATGGGTTTTTTTTTTCAAACCACTCATTTTTTTCAGAACTTGGCCCTTTGTCCAAATGGCCCCATAAAGTGGTTAAAATGCCTAAAGATTCATATTCTAATAAGTTCTCATTTCAGCAGAACCTACCTGTCAAAACTCCAGCATCAGGACTAATATATTTCAGTAATAATTGGACATCTCTAAATGTTTCACAAGGCAAATCAATTTTGTCAGCATTTTTTTCCTTAAAATGTGTCGTTGTCAGCATAACTTTAAACACTGGGGAAGCTGTAATTAGTAAATATCTAGCAGTGTGCAGTTGCTTCCCTTCCACAACTAAAGTCAGATCCGTAAATTCTGTCGGTTTTGTAAATTCGTCGTCTTCTTCAATTGGACAGTTATTCGCCACCTCGGGAACTGACTCGGCATCATAGTCAGATCCCATTGAAGACATTTTCCTTGAGAAAATGACAAGACAATCAGAATATAACCCTATAACAGTTTTTTTACTACTTTTCCTGTCAGATGTAAACAAAGCTTTAACCAGCGGAAGTATAGAAATCAGTACGGATTGTTCTTGGAATAATGACACTACATCTTTAAAGAAGTGGGCGACGTTGATATTTAAATGACGTGACAATCGCACTCAAGCTAAGATAATTAAAATTTTTAGGGGGGGGGGGAGGCTCAACTGTCACTCATGCCCCGGGTCTACACCATCAACTTTATCAATGGATGCAAAACATTTGGCAAATTTGCCAACATTTTTAATTTGATAACACATTGATTGAGGAAGCCTCTCAGTAACTCTTTTCCATATCTGGACAAAAAGATAACAGGTAATTCAAATGTTTCACCCTTTGAGAATCTGGATTGAATTGTTCAAGCCTCCTACAATGGAAACAGCCTAGGTATGAAGGGTTAAAAGCCGACACCAGGCCGACTCTTGGAAGCACTGGCACAATTGAACATTAGGCTTATAAGATGGATTCTTTGATGGGATGTCTAGTTGTCATAGAGTAGCCTCACTTGATCTTTTATCATTGTTTATTAGTATCAAAAGTCATTTACAGTGTTTTCTTATTATACATACTAATATACTTATATGGTATACATAACAATTATTGTAGGACTATTTACATTTAGACAGTAGGAAACGTATATTGATAGATCTATGGTACGATCAATCGGTAGACCATTGACCTAGCATTGAAGAAGCAAACACAAGCATCAAAATTCCCATTAACAAGAGTTACTTTACAAGAAAATATTTTGTGGAGCATCATATATATATATTAAGAGATTACATTCCTTACTGAGAACTATAAAAATTCAACCACACAGTTTCATAATAAAAAGGTAGAATTCATATTGAAGGGATGGTAAAAAGGTTTTCTAAATTTATTATGTGTATCGGGGACACTAATAGCATCAATTTGCACCATTCCAATTTTCAGTCAGACTTCTGTGGTACCTACAATTCCTTCCATGGGACCCTTCAGGGGTGACATCATCAACCACTTAGATTTAGTGGAATTGCAGGAACCAATTGAAAATTAGAATGGTAAAAATTGATGTTCCAGATGCACATTTTTTAGAAAATTTAGAAAACCTTTTTTACAATCCCTTTAAATAACAGAACAAAATTTTTACTTAAACTGTAGGCTTACAGTTGTTGGTAGTATACAAAATAATTAAATGTTACGTTATTTATTTATAAACTGATTTTTTAGATATATAATATATACAATTCAAATAGAATATCAATGTTAGGGCCTACCTAGCACACTAGCAAGTCAACCAGTATTAACTATTATGGTCAAATTTGTACTCGTACTTTGAAATGTCATATCAAAGCCGTAAACAGAGACCACTTTCACAGTAGACATCAAATAATCAATATATTCAGCTGATATCATATATATATGTTTAATTTTCATAAACAAAATTTTGTCAAATTCATGAGGCAATTGCCTCTATTACTTGATGTAGTTATGACCTTGAAAAGCTGCAGTACCTATACTTAAAATCCAAAAAATTCAACTTACAATTTACAATGTACAAGTTCAAAACTGAAATGATGATAGAGATGAGTTCATGATACGTGATATTTACAAATGATACATGAAATATATGATATATGGTATAAACTGATACATATGTACAAATTAATGATAGTAAAAAATAAAATTAGTATAAAATCATAAAAAACATAACACATTTAAAAGGCAAGGGAAAAACATTGTTAATTTACTAAATACCGTTTTCAAATATACCTAATGAAACATATGTGAATTTTTAAAATATTTTTGGCATTAAAAAATTAACAGCTATTTTTTTTTTAGTTAAAACTTTCAACTTCTTTAAGGTGCGGGCACAAAAGATGTCTTTATTGGAGATTTTTATCTTGAAAAAAATCTTGCGTGTCGCTGACAGGATTTATAATAACAAGTTTGATAATTGTCTTTGATAGTTGTATCGTCTGCAAGTCAGACCATCATCATCCAATCAGATTCCTTTTCCTTTTAATTGCATGCTCCACCCTTGATTATTGGAAACAGCCGACTGGAGATTTTTGTCTCCTTATGTGCTCTTGCCAGTCGTAGAAACTCAAGACAAGACTTAAATCGGCGACAAAAGTCTCTGACCCAGACCGCTTGTGTGACTGCATCTTTAAGGGGCATCTTTCTCTAGATTTACGCGCATATAATTTTTCACAAATTAAAGCGAAATATTTTTCCGACCTATAAAAATAACCCGGAGTGTCCTGGAATGATTTCAATCCATCAAAATTAACTTAAAAAAAATAAATGTAGCACTTTGACCTCACACAGAATAAAACAGAGATAAAACTAAGAGACATATTATTGTTGTGAACATAGAAATATTTTGTTCTGCTGCATTAATCTCACGTGTTAAGTCATCATAAAAATGTAAAACTCGATCTACGATATGTATAACTCCATTAGTAGCACCAATATCACCGTGTAGTACTCTAGTACGCTGACCTCGGTATAATATCTCTGTATCTAAAACAAATAATCAACTATTTAGAATTTAGAAGCCTGGTTGCTTACCTAAGGGAAGTAATTCACCTTTGGTAAATTTGTCAAAAGCTTCAAGACAATTTTTTTCTTTGAGAAACAGGACTATACAAGACTTTATGAACAATTTTTTATTTTTAATTGAGGTTTTTCTTTCAATTTCTTTTCTTATTATTTTTGATATTTTCTGTCTTCATTGTTATCTAACATGTTTTCCATCACAGTTGTGTTCTTATGACAGTACTATCGACCATTCTTCATGACATATTGAATTGTGGGATAGCAGTTCAAAGTAGAGGAATAGACAGCCCCTTTGGCTTTTTCTATCCCTCGATTCTTATTAATGATTCTATATGACACAATTTCATTGATTATAAACCATGTCATTAGAATAGGACTGTGGTGAAAATTGTGTTAGATTACAATGAAGAGAAATTTGTAATTTTATTTTAGATAGACTCCCTCTAGTTTGATTTCATTGAATTTATACATAACAAACTTTTGAGTATTACTTTAGAGTTAGCTCAAATACACAGGATTTCTAATGTCAATCATTTAGCAGATAATAAGAGGATATAAACTTACATTTTTCATTGATTTTATTGATTCTCAATGTTTCACCAGTATCAGCCACGACCTCATGACTACCAAGACTTAACGTATCTAAATATAATTTTTTACTTCGTAATATATGTCTGCCTAATACCTGAAATTACATGATAATATTTAACGAATGCAAATCAAGACACAAAACTTATGCAAAATAGATATGATCCTTTCAGATTTTGGTAAAAAGGGGCCTCTGCCTGCTAATTCATTCTCTCCATTGTTAATACATCTTCACAATGTCAATCTATTACAAACTTTGCTTTATACCTTGACTGTGATACCCACTTATCTTGTATTATGGAAGTTTGTAAATGCAGCGATTTGAAAGTCCTGACAGAAAGACTGATTCAAATGCACATCTAGATGTTCACTATTTTTGATTTTTTACATCTTAATGACACTTTTCTGATCCTAGATCTGAAGAAATTCAATTCAAATACACTATTTATCAAAATGTTTTCTTTAAAAAAATTGAATGCAATTTAAAGAAAAATTTCCTCAGATCACAGAAGGTAAAAGTAGTAACCCAACTTTTTTTAATGAATGTCCGGTATATTCTATGAATCCTGAACATGCAGAAATCAACGATCCAATGGCCTCCAGTAGAGCATGTAGATGAACTTTTGAGTTTAAAATAAAATATATACTTACATAGCGTAATCTGTTTTTGTCTCCCATAATACGTAACCCTAACTCTGTTTTCTGGAAATTATCAATAGCTGTACCATTTGGTATAAACATAGTGAATTCACAGTATATATTACTTTCACCACAACCTCCAGATCTCGAACGGTCATAATCATCACTTTGTTCATTGTTATAATTATAGTCATTGTTGTTATTATTGTTATTGTTGTTATTGTTATTATTGTTATTCGTGACAGCACCAAACTGACTTCGTGCTAATGAAACTGGACAAGCTCTCTGAGCTGTTTTAATTCTAACATCTTTTAAATACTTGTCTAAATTAACTGTGGTTAAGATATAGTATGGTTTTCTGAAACACAAAAATAAAGAAATATATTACTTGTGTTAGAAAAGAAGGAAAAAATTACTAACAAATTTGTGGCTAGCATATGATTTCTCTGCAATCATCAGATTGTGTACGTGCTTTTGTCCCAAATGATTTAAATGCATTTTGACCATCTGAAACCAATTTCAGGTCCGATATTTGATCCCTGATATAAACCATAGAAATTTGCATCTACAGTATTACAAAAAAGCTAGTGTCAAGTATATTTTGGTAAATCATCTAGTCAGGTTCATAGCTAGAGGTGGTTCAGGGGGACCAGGCCGACACTTAGGAAATATTGACTTGAATGACTTGTTGAGTCACTATAGTAGAGCCCCCCTTTAGGCCTAAGACCCTGGGTAGCTGCAGGCCTGCATTGTTGTTTCAATGGAAAATATGTCTATGCTCTATATGCTGTAGGCTATTCTAAAGGCATAATTAATTGTAATTCTAGGAAATTACTAATTAAATATTTAACAATTTTATACTTACATTAACCAATCTTCACAATATATAACTGCAGGTAAATCACGAGATGGTACCCCAAATACACCATCGATATAGTGAACAATACCATTAGTTACTCCAATATCAGGTCTAATAACTCTAGCTTTAACATAGCCCCCTTCTACCCAGGTATCTACAATTTACAAGTATAATATACAAATAACAGTAAAAACTTGATATGTTGACAATGGTATAAAAGACGAAGCCCTGCATCACATGAAGTCCAACTCGCAATCAGAAAAGTGGAATCACTGGCTTAAGATGAAGTAGTCTCATAGTTCCATCAAACAATTATTACTTAAAATGCTGTGTGTATCTCTTGAGTCCTTATCTTCTTATGAAGGTTTCACTATATATATTTATTCGCAGGCTGTAAATAGGTCAGTTGAAATAAGATCGCATAGTGTGAAACTCTGTGTAACAACAGCATGATTTTAAAGTTCTGTTTTAATATTTCTATATCGATGTATTGAGCACTATTTTAACAGTGGTATTTCTATATCACTCGACAATTGATGTATTGAGCACTATTTTAACAATGGTATTTCTATATCACTCTACAATTGATGTATTGAGCACTATTTTAACAATGGTATTTCTATATCACTCGACAATTGATGTATTGAGCACTATTTTAACAATGGTATTTCTATATCACTCTACAATTGATGTATTGAGCTCTATTTTAACAATGGTATTTCTATATCACTCTACAATTGATGTATTGAGCTCTATTTTAACAATGGTATTTCTATATCACTCTACAATTGATGTATTGAACACTATTTTAACAATGGCATTTCTATATCACTCTACAATTGATGTATTGAGTACTATTTTAACAATGGTATTTCTACATCACTCTACAATTGATGTATTGAGCACTATTTTAACAATGGTATTTCTATATTGCTCTACAATTGATGTATTGAGCACTATTTTAACAATGGTATTTCTATATTGCTCTACAATTGATGTATTGAGTACTATTTTAACAATGGTATTTCTATATCACTCTACAATTGATGTATTGAGCACTATTTCAACAATGGTATTTCTATATTGCTCTACAATTGATGAATTGAGCACTATTTTAACAATGGTATTTCTATATCACTCTACAATTGATGTATTGAGCACTATTTTTAGTGAAAATAATATATCATAATCATATTTATGAGTTATGAATAATCCTCAGTGATAGAAATAATTATTATGGAAAAACAATTCAAGATAAACTACTAGAACTTACCATTTCCTTGACTGTATATCTTGATTTTCTTTCCACGAAACTGTGAAGCCACTTCAAATCTCGAGTCATAGTTTCCATTTACTTTGGTCAAATCAAAAATTTCACCTGGCTCCAGAAATGATCTTCTTAAGACCTAAATTGTAATATTCAATAATTGATATTGACTTGATTCAATACCACAGGGGACAGTGGCGTGTGATGACTTAATAAGACGGTGAGAGGGTAATTAAGGGCCACAGAATTGCCAAGGGAGCTCATAGGCAATCTTTACCCAGAAACAGATGCCATTTACCTTATTTTTCTTGATGTAGTTACGACCCTGAATTCATGATGTATTTAACATTGTATGGTTTACTGGTATTGATACTTGAAACCTAGACACTAGGCTCTATTAAAAAACTTACATTATCTAGGGCCCCTGAATTCAAAACTGTAGGCATTTCTGATTTTCTACTATCAATTTTAATCCTATTTTACCCTGTTGATGATGCAGGATGGAGTGACTGACCAGGAAAAAGTGGTCTGTTGTCTATAAGGGACAGAAAATCTGATGCCTAGGGCTGTGAATGATGATATTCCCATGGTTATGGAGTACATTATAAACCATGACATTGTCCTATCAAAATTTTCCTCATTACACAATGCAAGCCATTGCCAATCTTCAATAACCTAACCAGGTGCAGAAAATTTAGGAGGAAAAACTCAATCTCATTTATCGACTTACCTCATCAATCAATGTAGCATTATTATATAAGTCAGCATTCTGTAAGTTTGCTATGGCATTGAAAGCTTCATTGGTAGGACAAAACACAGTTACCCCTGAAGGCCGAACTAAATAATCTTGAAGTTCTTTTCTTCCACGGTTTGTTAAATCTTTAAATTGACTGCATTAAAAAATATCTTAGTTATATATTATGTTAGTGTGTGACCAGTATACAGGCTGCTTGGGTATATATTACGTTAGTGTGTGACTGGTATACAGGCTGCTTGGGTATATATTGCCATAGTGTGTGCCTGGTATTCCGGCTGCTTGGGTATATATTGCATTAGTGTGTGAATGGTATACAGGCTGCTAGGGTATATATTGCGTTAGTGTGTGACTGGTATACAGGCTGCTTGGGTATATATTGCGTTAGTGTGTGACCGGTAAACCGGCCGCTAGGGCTGAAAGGGTTAAGCCATCTTAAAGCTAAGATCATTTGGAGAATACAAGATCAGGGCCAAAAATGTACATCCGCATGCTGTTGATATAACGAGAAACTTGCCTAAATATCATGTAAATCGTTGTGTTGTCATGAAATTTTCCAGGTTATCAAGTGTGATATTTATAACATAATATTTGTCCACATCTGGAAGTGATCATTTCACTTTTTAGGTAGTTTAAGTAGTCATTGATACTGTATAAATCTTGCTTGTATAGTCTTAATTACTACTTATTCTACCTGGAAAGAAAGTGGACTGCTTGTATATGTTTTGAAAGGAATGGGCATCCCTGTGCTGCTATAAATGAGATAATTTATTAACTAACCTTGTGATGGAATCTTCTTGTAATTGGTCCCTAGCTGTATTATACACAAATCCTAACACAGTATCAATATAATGTACAGCACCATTTTCTACTGTAATATTACCACGAGTAACTTCAGCTGTAACTCTGCCTCCACTTATATACACTGAAAATAAAATGGTACAATAACAGAGTCAGACGATGACTGCACACTAGAAAGTGAACATCACCCTTCAAGTTTTTGCCGAAATTGAAGCAGATGCAACAAATAATTTGGTAATGGTTATAGACCTTATTCATGTGTCAGCCATATTGGATCGTCAGCCATATTGAATAGTCAGCCAGCCATATTGAATCGTCAGCCATATTGAATCATCAGCCATATTCAATCCTGAACGAGGCTCATGAGCAAACAAAAGTAACCTTGTGTCACTGCAGTAAAATCACCACTTTGACATCTTTAAAGCTTCCTTCTCCAATCCCACTAACTCAAAACTAATCATATTTTACATTATTAAAATCGAAATTTGTAAGCTATTTAATCATACTTTCAGATAGAGTTTACATTTACACATTACTGAGAAAAGGCAGTTTTAAGCCCCGTATTCTTGCTGTTAATTGGGTGTTTAGTGACGTCACAAAGGCTATTCATTCATATGACATCGCCATCTTATCAATGGCAATTTGTGCTATGAGCCTCGATTCATGTGTATCTCCAAAAATAAGGCTTGAATAAGGTTTATTGTTCTCTCAATCTAAACCTGCTAAGCAGGTCTGTTAAGAAGGTTTAATCATCACAAATCTGTTAAGACTAAATTTTGTACCCACCTTTATCTCCTATGGTTTTTCTGAAAATATTTCTTCCATTTACAGCATTGAAGCCTTCATTATGGTAAACAAATGATGTATATATAGCTTGACTTTTAATGATATGTTGTTGAACCACCTACAATACAACAAATTAACGGGATCATAAAGAGGTTTCTTAACTTTTTACCGGTATTGAGGACACTGATAGCATCAACTTGCACCATTCCAATTTTCAGTCATATGTCTGTGGTTCTTGCAATTCCATTATTTAATGATCAAAACCATCATAACCAACTGAATGTAACAATTCTTAAAATGTTCTAATACTGGAGACCGTATTAACACAGTCAACTTTTGTTTAATTGCCCAAGAACTGTATGTGGGATTTTAATTCAGCAAAGTGATACAGTTAGCTGAAATTTAACACTTTTTTTAGATGACCTAATATTTCAATATTCTTAAACTTTTAAAAACTAGAGGTGGTTTTATCAGCTCATATGATTTCACAAAAGATTAACCAGACATGACGTCTGTTATACTTGGTTGCATGATGCTTTTTTTCCTGATACTCAGCGTTGGAAATATTCAGTTGCTCTTGGAATTAGATTTTATTGGACAGATGCCTCATTTTTTTTACCAATCATACGTTAGTCTCAGAAACAGGATTTTTTTTAGCAAGGCCAAATAGTCTTCACAGCTCACTGTCGAAATTTGAACCATCAAATCCATGTGTGTCCAGAATTATCCGCGTTTGAAAGTTAAAATGATGACTCATCAATTTAAGATACTATAGAAAAGACATATATAGAAATAGAGAGTAAAATTCCTAGTTTTAAGTCATTTTAAAGAAATTATACAATTTTCCAACATTTCTAGTACTTCTGAAGTCTATTTATATATATTCAACATTCAAATCAACCCCCCAATATGGCACACATATCCCTTTAACTTTTTGAACCTGTGAAAAGAAAAGCATACTGAAAGAAAGCTCCTACCTTTTGTAGTCTTGGTTGTTCAGACTGTAATTCATTTAATTTCTGTATAGGTATTTTATTAATAGCCTCATCAGAAGGTACAAATAAGGTTAAGAATTCTAAGTCTTGTAGAAAATCTACACCATTATATAAGTATTCTCCATTTAAATAATTTATAAATTGCTTGAAAAATTCCGTTCTGTAAATAAAGAGGTTTTTATGTAGAATCATAGGCCTAGTAGCCTAGCACAGTTTTACTTACAACCAATAACATCTGCATTATTCTAAACTTTATATAAGTAAAGGAAAGACAGCATAAATGTGATCATAAGTGTTTCTGAAGAAGGTAATTCTCCGAAATGTTAACCAACAGGACAATAGTATTACTTTGTTTTAAGTTGAAACCTACTTGACAGAAAAATTCTTGTCTAAAAAAAATGTGTTTTGCTTCAAAATATAGTCAATAGTCAACACAGTTATCTAAATATTCTCTTGAAATATTCATTTTGTCTCCTCAGTCCATGAAACTCTTGACAAGACTCTAGTCGGCGACAAAAATCTCCGACCAAGACCATTCCTGTGCCCGCACCTTTACCAATTCATTATAGACTTTATAATAAAGAAATGCTTACTGTTTGTAACGGTCTTCTTCATCAGGTCTTCTTAAAAAAGCGTAAGCATTTGATCTGTAACTTTTTTCAAGTACTCTGTCAATGACATGAACGATACCATTACCAGCTCGAACATTAGGTCTTATTAACAATGCTCCATTGACATAGAATTCTGTTACACCAACATTACCTCCAATATCCTACAAGTATTAGAGATAGTGTCAATAATATCCTAAATTATTGTATATAATTAAGCGTTTTAACCATGTATGTATAGTCTGGATAAATAAAACTTTTTGACTTTTCTTGATCGTTCACTCATTCGAATTCTGCTGGTTATTCTCTTCTAATTTGCTAATTATGAATAAATTATGGACATGTGAGACAAACTGGTATTTTTCCAAGTCATTACAACACCTCTACTTTCTATTCATATAAATATTAGCATTTTCATTTTCAATTAAATTAAAATAAGGGAACCCATCATTAAAGGGATAAATTGCCTGTAATTTTTGTTGCATGCATCACTATGTTCACACTTTGCTATTAATTTCAAGATAGTTTCTAGTAATGATGATAGTTTCCCCCAAATAAGCTTGTTTGATCTATCATTTTACATATGACCTCTAAAAAATCATTTGATGTTCTTTATTTATAAGCTTTTATTTCTAATCTAGCCACTTCAATTAGGAGGCATGTTTTGATTATCAATCAATTACATAATTTAATAGGCCTTCCTGGTTAATTCATTATCATTTCTTTCGTTTGTCCATCACTGAAGTCAATATATGGAAATTTATATGGAAATTTACGTCTGTTTAGTTGACTTACATTAATTCGCCGTTGTCTTTTGTTAAAAAATAATCTGTTATTGTCTGATGATATACTTTTCTTTTTGATATTATCATTTATATTCATTGTTTGTAATTCTTCATTAACTAAAAAATATACAAATATACAAATATACAAATATTATTCACCAATATACATTTAGCACTTCTTCTTCATAAATAATTTAAAATTAATATAGCCATGCATGGCAGTTAAGTCTCCAATACAGTCTACAGAGTAAGGGAAAGAATACTACATTTTCCAATAAAATCAGATTTAAACAAGACAAAGAAACCTTGAGGGAGAACTTAAAAGTTAGAAGGACATAAAAAAGGATGTAAAATGTCAGGTAAATAAGAAGCACATGTCAGTGTCAAATGCTGGGTACATGAGGAGCATAGTGTAAAAATGCCAGATAGGAGGAGCAAATGTCAATGTAAGATTCCACGTCAAAAACATAAAGACATAAAAATGCCAGGTAAATGGGCAGCACATACCTGTTAAAATGTCAAAAAAATGAGTTATTCATACCTGTGTAAAATGTCAAGTAAATGAGTGATTCATACCTGTGTAAAATGTCATGTAAATGAATGATTAACACCTTTGAAAAATGTCAGGCCTGTGTAAAATGTCAAGTAAATGAGTGTTTCATACCTGTGTAAAATGTCAGGTAAATTGGTGATTCATACCTGTGTAAAATGTCAAGTAAATTGGTGATTCATACCTGTGTAAAATGTCAAGTAAATGAGTGATTCATACCTGTGTAAAATGTCAGGTAAATTGGTGATTCATACCTGTGTAAAATGTCAAGTAAATTGGTGATTCATACCTGTGTAAAATGTCTAGTAAATGAGTGATTCATACCTGTGTAAAATGTCAAGTAAATGAGTGATTCATACCTGTGTAAAATGTCAAGTAAATGAGTGATTCATACCTGTGTAAAATGTCAAGTAAATGATTAATTAATACCTGTGCAAAATGTCAAGTAAATGAATAATTCATACCTCTGTTAAATGTCAGACCTGTGTAAAAAGTCAAGTAAATGAGTGATTCATACTCTAGTAATATGTCAAGAACATACCTGTATAAAATCTGACATAATCTTCTTTGTCTGCTGGGACCATATTGAAGATTTCATTTTGTTTATCTAATGGTATTTCTTGGAATGCTGTATTATTTGGTACAAACAATGTTAGTCGGATTTGAGATTTGTACATGTTCTCTGTTGGTAGTCCAGCACCTTGGATTAATGTTTTGAACTGAAATAAAAGCCATGATAATTCAAATAACTGCTATTCATAGTAGACACTCCATGTTTACAGTACACGCAAATATAACAAATAGCTACCATGTAATTTCTTTGAATGGATACCTAATGTTATATCATTAACATTTTTATTCTTAAAAACTTGAAAACCTCATCAATAACTCATAATGTCAAAATGAGATTCAAAAAAAGATTTCCAAGAGCAAAAAAGTAGAAAATTGCCTACTTTTTCTAATACTTGACATTTCAAATGCAACTTTTGGAAATGATCAATGAAATGAAGGTGTTAAATTATGATTTTAAAAATTTTCAAACTGAGTTAATCATATGCACATATCATTAACTGCTTATAGCTCTTTAACTTTTCATATTTCTTAAAATATGACCAATAGTTCTTATCTCAGACTAAAATATATCTTATTCTTTAATAGCAAATGGATTGAATACATTATAAATAAATATTAGTTTCAAGAGTCTTATTTCAGCTATGACTAATTTATAGTACATATATTACATCAACGGTAATGTCACACAGCATTTGATAATGATATTTCTTAGTTCTTTAAATCATATTAAAGGGACAGGTAAGCAATTTTCGGAGGTTGATTTGGACCGTGAATATATGTAAATACTTTATTTTTTATATATGTCTATATCGCTATACAATTGATTTTATTATTGTATGTCTTTTCTATATATATCACATAAGATCTTAAAATGGCAGGTCATCTTTTTTACTTTTAAACATGGATAATTTTGTACACACATGGACTTGAAGGCTCAAATTTCGACAGTGAGCTGTGAACACTATTACTTATCAGCTTAGATAAAAAATTCCAGTTTCTGTGACTAAGGTATAATTGCTAAAAAAAAATGGTGAAACTGTCCCTTTAAAAGATCACTAATGAGAATAGTCCAAAACGTTCTCATTAATCAATTATTGTCACAATGATTTCAAAATCTCCATTATCAATTATCAAATTACACTATCAAATATTACATTTTCTCTTGGGGACACTGATAGCATCAATTTGCACCATTCCAATTTTGTGGTGCCTGCAATTGTACTAAAACTAAGTGTTTGATGACGTCACTAATAGCAAAAGGCCTTTTATGATAAAGCATATTTTGCAATTGGTTTTAGTAGAATTCCAGGAACCCTTACGACTGATTGAAAATGTAATGGTGCAAATTGTTGCTATCAGTGTCCCCAATAAGCTCAAAAAATTAAGAAAACCACTCTACCATCCCTTTAAATACTGTAGATACAGTAGTGAAGTAGTAAAGTCTTCTACAAAGTTTCTTTTGAGCACATAACTTATCGACAATATTCATAATTAAATCAATATATCCATATTATATTTAATAACACAAAAATAAACCATTATTTCAAATTCAAACAAGATCTAAATTTGCCATCGTTCATATTGATATTGATATATTTTAAAATCATACTGATATATTTTCAAATGATACTGAATATTTTAAAATGATACTGATATATTTCAAAATGATACTGATATATTTTAAAATGATACTGAATATTTTCAAATGGTACTGATATATTTTCAAATCATACTGATATATTGTAAAATGATACTGATATATTTTCAAATCATACTGATATATTTCAAAATGGTACTGATATATTTTAAAATGATACTGATATATTTTAAAATGATACTGAATATTTTCAAATGGTACTGAAAATATTCAAATCATACTGATATATTGTAAAATGATACTGATATATTTTCAAATCATACTGATATATTTGATATATTTTCAAATCATACTGATATATTTGATATATTTTCAAATCATACTGATATAGTTAAAAAAAATTTAATCCTAGAAATAAATTCATCTGTATTTTTAATTTTTTCCTTTCCTTAAGTGTGTAAAATATTTTTCAAGGTGTTGGTATTATTGTGTATGCATGGCATATATGTAAATCTAAAAGTTGAAACCGGTCCAGTTTTTACTTTAAATCTAGAAATGTATCATTTTGAAGAAATTCACTTCAAAACTTCAGTAGGTTAATGCCTAAATTAAGTCTGATAGGCATCATTTTCTAAGCTCTCGATAGAAATACATTTCATTTAGGCTTTATATTATATATTAAAAATAGAAAAAAAATAAACAAATTGCAAAATCATTCATTAAAATTACCGATCAGTTATTGTTTAGGTGATAGAATGTCAACCATTTTGGATTTGAAATATGGGTCAATCAATTTCCACCTGAAGCACTTACCTTTCCACAAGTTAACGTCTTGGTCAAAGCGTCGAATATATTATTAGCATCACTGACATCCTTTATAAACTGTCCAAAACTCTGTCCCACTAAAGTTAGGGCGATCATCCAAAAAACTTTGGCCATTTTATAAGTAGTGAGCAGCTCTCACATTATCTGTTATATGATTTGAATACACCGTTGATGACTAAATATAGAAAATATTACACAGGTAAAATTAGGGGGCGTTTCAAAATAATCCAGGTGTATGTCATTTATTATAGCTACGTAGTAAGATTGATGGCTTATATTACATACATTTTACTATAATATAGCCTTATATTTTAATAACAGATTAATTTTTATATTTCAATGTAAGATTAATTTTAAATCATCGTTTCAAAAACAAAAGATTTTTTGTCACTTGTGTAGAAATTATAACGGGGCAGATTCACCATATTTGGGTGTTGTTTTGTGTGTTGAATATATGTAAATTGTTTTCAGAACGACTAGAAGCGTACGAAAATCGCAATATTTCCTTTGAAAATATCTCAAATCAGGAATTTCACTCTCTATATCTCAATATCTTTTCTACATACGACAGTCTCAAGAAAAGACGAGTCGTCTTTTTAACTTTCAAAAGCGGATAATTCTGGACATACAAAATTGCTGGTAGCCTGGCAGTAATCTTATATTATTTGTTATCTTCCAAAACTTTATTTTAGTTTCCAATAGTTTCTATGAATTATCAAGGTTTGCAATTATTTTTAAGTACATGAACTAGTAAACAATGATCGATATGATTGGAAATGTTTTATACTTAAACAAACAGTGGTCCGTTACAATTAGTAATAATCACAGTTTGGCATATAGAGTTAGCAAGGGTAAGCTAAGATATTCGCTTCAAATTACGGTGAGGGTGCGTGTGCTTAATTTATGCATAAGAAATATGTGTTTGATGAAACGGTTTTGTACTAAAAATGTTTTTAAATGGTGCTCTAATCGATAACTATATATGGCTATCGAATTTACATTAATACAATGAAGTAAAATTGGTAATGGTGGACACTTTGAAGGGGATAAGTGGGGTTTTATCTACTTGTATGTTTCCAAATTTATCACGAAGTATTTTATCGAGTTCCTTATGCTGAATAACATAATTTATATTTAAACATTTAAATGTAGTGTTTAGATTTTCTATGCGGGACCGATCATAGAACATTTTTGGAGAACTTTCAGTATAGTAGTACCTATCCTGCAAAAAGCAATTTGTTATGAGAAATGTCTGGATTTAAGCCCATTTTGAGGTGGGTCAAATAATGTAATTGCATTTTTGTGATTAAAAAAAAAAAAAAAAATTAAAAAAAAAAGAAAAAGAAAAGATTAAGGACATTTTGGACCGAAAAAATGTAAATAGTCCGCCCATTAATAAAAATTATATAAGGTACAAACTAGCAAGTACTCGATGTTGATGGTGATTCTGTACTCAAAACGACAGCCATAATATATATCAGGCATTGCTCGAAACACATATCGACAACATGAGACAAATATTATAATAATTAAGTTATAACTTATAACATTATATTAGTCAAAATATAACTTAAATAACGTAATAAATTTATATAACATAAACAGTGCAAATAAAAAATATATTTAGCCTTTTAATGCAATGATGTCTTATAACAAAAATTCATAACTTTTAATTTCATTTTCTAGGCGTTGAAATATTTTTAAGACAAAAAAATAAGTATTATTAAAATTCAAGAACGTTAATCTCTTTAATATTTCAATCGACATGTCCCCTCTTAATGATTAACAGCGTCATTTTTCACAGTTTTGACATATTTTTTTAGCTGAAACCGTCAGATGTCGATGAGATCATAGGAAACGATTAGACTTTGTCGGCTATAAAATATGTATCTTATATAATGAAATATATGTCTCTAATTATTGATATGTTGATGTTTTAATTGAGATCGCCGTCAATCTATTTCATCAATGTCGATTTAATGAAGATCTTAATTAATTAATTAGTAAGATTACTAACAGAGAAATTCATTACGGAAGTTCAAATTGACTCATTATCCCGTTTTTCCGTTTTACCTACAGTTTCTTTGTCATTCTAGAATTATGTTTTAAAAAGACGTAAGAACTATTTTTAAAAGGATAACAACTTAGGTTCACACTTAAGGATCTCTTTCTACCATCTGCTACTTGTCCAAACCTCTTGGCATTGATCTTTCCCAGATGATCCGTAGGCTTACCCACTAATTGAAATTTCAGTGAATACTGCAGCAAGTCAGTTCATTTGATACAAATCAACGGATTGTCTTTCAACTTCTGTTAAAACAACATCATATCAATATGGGCAAAGATCAAGGGAAATAATTTGCAAAACCCCTGACGAAACAATATTTATTAATTACTGTTTATAAGACATATAGAAATAGGAGTAGGTAATATTTATTAATATTTATATAGGTACGATTAGACGAGTATGGAAGCCGGCTGCGACCATATTACCCTCGACTTCTCGCCCACGAGACGACAAAGCTAAGAAAAACGGCGAGAAAGCGAGGGTAAAAACAGGCGAGGAATAAGGCGAGAAAGTGAGGAAAAAGGCGAGAAAGCGAGGGAAATTTTCGTCTTTTTCCTCTTTTTCTTGACTTCTCGCCTTTTTTACTCACGCTTTCTCGCCTTTTTCCTCGCCCTTTTCCTAGCCTTTTTTTACTCTCGCTTTCCTTTTTCCTCGCCCTTTTCCTCGCTTTCTCGCCTTTTTCCTCGCCTTTTTTTTTATTGAAAAATTAGAAAACATACGAAATTTATTTCGAAAGAATGTTAATCAAAAGTAACACATATTGCTTCAAAATAATGAGTTTTGCTGTTGTTCCATGCATACGATATTTTGCATTTTGTATTTAAAATCGGTACCCATGTCGGTCGGTCCGTTCACAATATTGGTAATCGAATGAGAATCTAGCATTAGGATTTTGTTTGGTTAAAGAATGAAAATTGTATATATATGTTTACAAACAAATGCGTCTCCTTTTCTATTTTGAATCTATCCGAAAATTAACGCATGTTTACCCCTTGTTCTTCATTTCATCAGATAACGACACGTGTATACCAGAATAAATTCCATTTTGTTTATGTTATAAACCTATTATGTAATATAACTATGGTCCTTGGATTCGATTTATCGATGAAATAAGTATTCATTTATAATGAAATAATCATAAACTAATGAATATGCTGACGTCTTATGTCATGCTAAACCTGATCTGGAATTTAGTTTTCAACCAATTTTAAATCTTAGGGAGTATAGGTACTAATGACAAAGTTACGAAAGCACAGGTACAGGACTTATAACTTAGAGTGTAATTTGAAAGGAAAGAGTATTTATAGTGTTATCGAATATCTTTACTAGCTGTCTATTAAAAATAGCCTATCAAACATGAAAACTTTTGAAAAACCGGACCGGGACACATTGTTAAAAAAAACTGTTTTTGGGAGTCTGTAGGGCTTATAATATGGACTGATTAAACTCGGTTTTCTTTTTTATGTTCTTTGTAACAAGATAAATGTGTATAAATATTTTACAAAAATTCGATTTTTAGTTTTCTGATTGATATGAAATTCACTCAACGGTGGCATTCCGCTTTTTTGTAGGTAAAAGAATTTTCTTTTTTGCACAAATTTGTGACAAAAAGATATACCAAAATCTAGAAAAATGTGTCCCTAAATAATGATATAAGTTTTAACTTAAGAAATCCAGTCGTTAAACGCCAAAACTATTCTATAAGTATAAGATTATGACGTAGGCCTAGGCTACACATTACATAAACTTTGTAAGTTTGTTTTGTTTTTGTTAATTGCAAGAAAACTACTGTACGGATTTAAGCAAATTAAACGCTTTATTTTAGAGAAATATATGTCGCCCAATTTTCTGACGGTTCCAACTAATATTGAGCCATTAAAAAGACAAACTAGGCCAAACTAATTAATTAACGATCGTTTATTCATTAACATATTGAAATAAAATTCAGTTTGATCCAGTAGATACATAGATATTAATAGCCAAGAAAAAGGCGAGAAAGCGAGGATAAAGACGAGAAAAAAGTCGAGAAAGTTAGGAAAAAGACGAGAAAGGGAGGAAAAAGGCGAGAAAACGAAGAAAAGGCGAGAAAGCGAGGAAAAAAGCGAGGAAAAAGGCCAGAAAAATGGCGAGAAAAAAGGCGAGGAAAAAGGCGAGGAAAAGGGCGAGAAAGCGAGGATAAAAAAAGGCGAGGAAAATGGCGAGAAAGCGAGGAAGAAAAAAGGCCTTTTATACTCTCGCTTTCTCGCCCTTTTCCTCGCGTTTTTCCTCGCTTTCTCGTGGGCGAGAAGTCGAGAGTAGATATGGCCGCAGTCGGCTTCCATAGAGTAGGTACGATGTCCGGTGCAGCGTACGATGCGGGATTATCGATACAGTATAAAATAGAAGAAACGAACCGTGTCCACACTCGTATATACCTCGTGTGTTCACTTCTTCTATTTTCGTTTGTACCGATTATTCCGCACTGTACACCGCACCGTACATCATATCTCGTCTATTCGTGGCTTTAAACGAATATAAAAATTACAAAATCTATTCATAGGGTGAGGGTGAACTATTCGAAAAACCAACAAAATTTTAATAAAAAAAATAATCCAAGTAGGCTACTAACGATCCGGACCGCAAAATCCCAAACAACATTTTGACGAAACATTGGTAACAGCGAATAGGCCTATTTTATTCAATATACCCGAGCATTTTAAGTTTCATCGAAATCTAATCAAAGTTATATAGGCATAATTATATAACCCATCCAATATCATGCACTAGTCAGTTTTGATACTTTTAGCTAATCTAGGGGAAATAATCCAGAATAAAAATAAACCAAGAACTAAACAACATTGGTAGCTAATGAACTTTTCACATGAGGAATCATATTATTCATTAGTGAGTATTTCATAATAAAAAGGGGTATCAATTGTCTAGAAAAGTAAGCATAACCTGCCTGGAGCAACAACCGTCATTACTTTCAACATACACAACAAACATGAATAACAGAAAGGCAAAAAGATAGCTTGACAGGCAAAGTAACATACGCCCACTACCAGCTGTCAGAAATGATAACAAAGTCTTAAGTGGCTTAATTATGAATTGTCAAATAATCAAAAGTCGAAGCAAAACCTTAAAAACAGCCCATCAAGGTCTCATCGGCAATAACTCAAAACCGTCCATGCAGTTCTTACCAATTTTGAAATCGACTGACATCTCATCATATCAAGTTTCATTAAGATCGAATAAGAACTATATACAGTCTCTATCTTTCCTACTAGCAAAATTTGACTCATTTTACTAAGTTCAGGGCAATTGTCCGATTATTACATTATGTACATGCATACCAAATTTCATTAAGATTGGATAACAACTGTAGGCTTGGCTACAAGAAATGTGGACGGACTGATAGACAGGGGCGATGGCAATATACGTCCACAGCATTATATAAAAAGAAAAAAATAAATAACAATGACTTGGCCGACCACCAATTTAATAGTACAAGGGAGGTAACTGATGAAAATATTTTTATTTAATTTTAACAGTTCAAGGGAGGTAACTGATGAAAATATTTTTATTTAATTTTAACAGTTCAAGGGAGGTAACTGATGATAAAATTTGTATTTAATTTTAACAGTTCAAGGCAGGGAACTGATCACAAAAGTTATATTATTATGGAAACATTTGTTACACTCACAACAATGAGGAAGACTTTTAGACTGAAAAGTGGCATCAATTGTCCCGAAAAGTTTTTTAGAGAAATTTTGCGAACTGCCCCTTTAATATACGGTTTTCCTCCAATTCGGATCATAACCGTGACTTCAAACACATTCACACGCCAATACTTTGAAATGACGGGGATGAGAACAATACTATATAATATTTATGTTGTCGTATGCTATAAATATTCGCACGTGCAAATAGTGATTCTTTCTTTGTTCTCGGGACAATCAAATTCAAATTCAAACTTGATCTTTAAAATGATCATTATTCCCTTTTTAACGTTAAATTAACAATCCAATCTATGTGCTAAATCCATGCTATAAGAGATTATTATACTCGCATGTAAATCACTCAGCCAATTACAACAGAATTCTAATAATGTATCGGCACCAATCATGCAGCAACAATAAGGACTCTCATAGAAGAAAGTCAAGTCTGACAAGTCAGCAAACACAATTGTAGGATAATACTAGCAAATAGATTTTCAAGCGGATCATAATATGAAGCTATTACACTCTTTGGGTGCAGAGCCGTCCAACACAAACACTTTCTGGCTTTGTAGACTCCCTGAACGGGATGTGGAGTTGACAAACCTAGTTTAAGAAAAGCATGTTGGATATCACAGCTCTATATCTTTAGTTGAAACATTCACATTCAGAAGGGAACATAAAAATCTCTACATTTTGGCGTTTGAATCCGTTGAAGCTAACGTAAAAAGTCAACGTTCCTGGTATTTTACAAATTCTTAAACTTTTAAATCTATTATATTACTATACTTTTCAGAAATTCGAACATCTATTTTTTCCACAACTTACTGAAAATATCCCTTTAATATCAACAAATACGGTGAAATAAAAAAAAGTTATCATATGATAATGGTGTCATAATTGTTTATTAAATGCCTTGAGACATTACTCTTATCTTACAAGAACTATTGTATATTGTATATATATGTAGATATCTGAAACACTGCCTCTGGATATTATCTAACACAATTCAATTAACGTGGCAAAACACGAGTTAACACGACTAGTATATTGTTTTTAAACAATCTGTGCCCATTTGAAATTACCACTGAAGAGACAAGTTCTTCTGAAGATGAACGGAGTTAGAGTCAAGTTTTTGCTATTGTCTGTGATATCGTTAACCGCCTGTACTCTTATGATACGTCATTTCCGCCCGCAAAGTAAGTTTTCTTTATTTCTTTATCTGAAAATATCATAAAAAGTATATTTTATTTGACGAAAAAAACATATAAAGGTACGTTTATATAATAAAAAAAAACGTTCACATAAGAAGTCCACTATATTAAAGAGACATATTATTCGCCATTTTTCGGGAGTTCATTTTGGTCTTGAAAATAAATAGTCTTCAGAAGTACTAAAATGTACGAAAATCGTAAAATTCCTTAAAAATACCTCATACTAGGATTTATTGGCGTTTACTCCAAATTGGTTAATGTTAAATAATCCCCGGTGTTTACTGTTTACACCAGTGTCAATAGATGGTTTGTGGTGCTATGGGTAGACATCGGCACCTAACACTAATACTGACACCTAACACTGACAACTAACACCAACACTACACTAACACCAACACTGACACCTAACACTAACACTGACACCTTACACCAACAATGACCAATAATGACACCTAACACCAACAATGACACCAAACATATATCATCTAACACTAACACCAACACTAACACCTAACACCAACATTGTCACCTAACACCAACACCTAACACCAGCACTGACAACTAATACCTAACATCGGTACCTAACACCAACATATACACCTAACACCAACACTGACACCTAACACTGACAACTAACACCAACACTGAAGCCTAACACCAACACTGACACAGTGACACTGACACCAAACACCAACAATGACATCTAACACCAACACCAACACTGACACCTAACACTGACACCTAACACTGACACTGGCACCTAACACCAACACTAACACTGTCACCAAACACCGACACTGACACCTTACGCTGACACCTAACACTAACACTGACACCTTACACCAACAATGACACCTAACACCAACAATGAAACCAAACATCCAGAACCTAACACAAAACACTAACACCTAACACCAACATTGTAACTTAACACCAACACTGACACCTAACATTTAATACCTAACACCAACTTTGAAGTCAATTATAATGTCTGTTCTACCTAAAAATAAAAGGCGACTGCTTGTGTATTATCTTTTCTCGACTATAGTGTATGAATTTGATTCATTGGGGACTTTTTTCTTTACAGTACATGTTAAAAGAGAAAATAAGATGGTTGATTTCATATTTTTGGAAGACGGATTCAATACGCGGGATGCTCCAGTTATCAATAATATAGAAGATTTTGTTAAACCAACAGAAAGGACAGACACACTGGACTCATCCATTTCAGATTGTAAGTTTGTTATGTTATATAGTTGTTGTAGGGCAAAGGTTTCATTGTTTTCTTCTATTACCCCTCTCAGGATCTTCGATAGATTGCATTACCCCCTTCCCTCTATTAATCCAGCCATAACATACATAGTGATTTTTTCTTAGTTTAGGGTTTCCCTGCAATGATTTTCACGTCGGAGAATATAGCCTGACTGAATACAACCACTTTTAATTATCCAAAATTTTATGGTAGAACAAAAGCGCCCCATTTAAAAATTACCACTAAGTGGAAAACCCCTATTTTAGGGGGAGTAATAGGATGAGATAGGCTACCATTGAAAATGCAGAATATTCTGTTGAAATTAACAAAGAACTGAAGAGAGGTTTAGGTCATGGTCTTGAGAATTTTGTATCTTTTGGGTTGTACACATCTTCAATGTCAAGCCATTACGAACTTCGTTTTATCCCTTGACGGCAATAGCCACTTAATAGCTTGACATTGTAAAGTTGTAAATGACGAGAAATTTTGATTCGGCTAAAACTGAACTGCCATATTCTGGAAAAAGATATACCTGCCCAATAGCTCATCATAGCTATGATTTGTCCAGAAAGGATGGTTTTTACATTTTTTGTTTCTTTATAGTAGATTTTATTACCATTTCAGTGGCAATTCAAGTTTCCAAAGCCAAATCCATTTTGAAAAAAGTGAAAGTAGCCTGTTTCATCACCACACAGATTCCAATGATCCAGTCTAAGCTTGCAGCAGTTAACAATACATGGTCAAAACGTATTGATAAGATATTCTACATGGTTACAGTGAACAAAACATCCAATTTTACATTCCCTAATATAATGCCAGTTAATATCTCTAACGACAGACAACATTTGACTGAAAAGACAGTCTACGCATTTCGGTATCTCTATGACAACCATTTAAACGATTTTGATTGGTTTATGAAAGCGGATGACGATACGTACGTAGTGGTTGAGAATTTAAAGTATCTTCTATCTCACTACAATGCATCGAAACCAATCTATCTTGGACATCATTTTAGACATTATTCCTTTAATGGATACATGAGCGGTGGTGGTGCTTATGTCTTAAGTCGAGAAGCATTACGTCTACTGATAGAAAATGGCTATAACGTACCCGGACGATGTCGTCAACATGGCGGAGCAGAAGACATTGAAACTGGTCGATGCTTAACGAAGGCAGGAGCATTAGTATACAATAGTACAGATAAATATAACAGAGAAACATTCCATCCTATGAATGCTTATGGTTATATAATAGGACCTATACCTCGATGGATCACTGGATACAGTCGTAATGAAGCTAAAGAGGTAAGGGTAATATTTCTTTTTTAAAATATAAATTCACCTCGTTATAATTCTCTATATAATTAGGTATGACCTATCGCCATAGGCGTACGGACCGAAGGCCTGATTTCGTCATACTTGTTTTCCCGAAATTTTCCCACGAATTTTACCGGTATATTTCTTTCTATGTTTTTAGGTTGTTTTTTGGCGTATTGTACTGGCGAATTTGGCCTATTTGCAAACTGTGAATTAATAACAAATATAATATTAATATGCAGTCACTATTCGCATAGAATTATAGGTTCTCTGTGAATGGAGTAAAATTAATTTTGTTTTGTTTGTTTGCATTCCGTATTAACTTTTAAAAAAATACGAGTTACTTCCCTTGTGCAACCAAGACCTTTAAATGAATATTTTTCTTATATTCTAGGGTAAAGATTGCTGTAGTCAGTTAACTATAACATTCCACTATACCGGGCCTAGGTTAATGGCCATATTAGACTTTTTGTTATATCGAACGAGTGTTTACGGTCGACAGCTTGATTATGGTCGTCTACAGGATCTATTCGAAGTGAAAACTGTTCGACCACCAACCAAGCGGTTCATACCATATTTTTTCGAAACTATGGATGATTATAAAAATGCAACTGTTTGGAAAGCCAAAAATAACACTGTTTTATGAAATGAATTTGTTTTGATATTTTTGTTTGTTAATGTGTTACATTGAATTTTTGGACAGTTTTTCAATCAAAAAGAAATCCTGGTGAATGTACATGTATTCAATAATAAATGACAGGGAATGGTTGACAATCCGTTTGATCTTCGTCTGAGAAACGAGAATTTTAAATTTTATTAAGTTAAGCAGTAATAGTGTTAACAGCTAGACCCTTGAACCGCCGCTTCCGCTGATTCCTTTTGGGATAGAAATCATCACAAAACCCCAGTAAGTTAACCAACTGTAAAGGTGGGAATAGACGATGTACGGTGTTCGGTGCTGTGTACTGTGTGGTATTATCGATACAGTAGAAAATAGAAGAAACGAATCGTATCTGCACCCCAATACCTCATGGGTTCGCTTCTTCTATTTTCGTTTGTATCGATTATTCTGCATCGTACACCACACCGGACACCGTACCTTGTTTATTTTAACCCTTTGAATCAAGTTATAACTGATGAAAATAATTCAGTAGAAATTACATATATTTTAAAAGACAGACGAACCTTCAGAAATAAAACAACTCTCAAGCATGCTTTTTGTCAAATATTTTTAAAGATTAGCCACATCCACATCCACTAAAACCTAAACATAACAAATTGTACTCAATAAAATCGCCATTTTGTTTTCATGTTCCGGTACTGCATTCCATGCAAAAGGTTGAGTTCGAAACTACGATCCTACTTGAATATATCGAGTTGTAAAGAACTAGGTTGAGGCACACAACAGCAGAGTAAAGTGTTACAATGATATTTATGCACAGCCACGAACATTATCAGATATAAACAGAAACAGCGTATTCTATGGAAGCCGGCTGTGGCCAGATCTACTCTCGACTGCTCGCCCATGAGAAAGCGAGTAAAAAGACGAGAAAGCAAGAGTGAAAAGGCGATAAATCGTGAAAGCGAGGAACAAAGTGTGAGAAAAAGGCGAAAAAGCTAAGAAAATTCACGCCTTTTTCCTCTCTTACTCACCCTTTTCCTTTCCTTCCTTTCTTTCTATCTCGCCTCCTTGCCTTTTTCTGTGATCAAGGTTAATATGACCTAAGTAGGCTTCCATACTATTTGTGTCAATGAAAGATGTAAATGATACTAAAACGAATGCACACCTAGTTCGACTTCCATTGAATGTATGTTACTCGGGTTAACATTAATGTAAACAAACTACTTTCGGTTTTCAATGAGGATTTGCTCATCACATTGAACTGAAATGATAGATTTCTTTTTGTTTAGCAGTCGGTAAGTAAGTTTTTAAATAGTCTATACTAAACAGAAGATATATGGATAATTGAAACGATGTTAGATATAAATGTATGTGATTTTAACAATTTATACATCAAAATATTGTATAACATTTATGTTTTTAACTGTGATATTCTGTACATCTTTTGGTAAGGTACTAGTCCCACAGATCTGGTCTTACCCGTTTCTTTGACGTGATATACGGAAGGAATATCGGCACAATAAAATGTAGCTTAAAGTTACTCCGATCCATTTTTGAATGGCTAGTTTTTGAGGATTTTTCTTTGTAGAGCCAAATTTGGAATAACTTTGGGTATTTGTACAAAGCTGATTTGAATCAATCAATCAATGAGCTCTATCACTATCAGCACTGGCTACTTTGACGCCTCAATCAATTTATTTATTTTTTTCTGAAATTGATTATGATTATCATTTTTAAGAACAGATGGTGTACAACAGATGGTGTACAACAGATAATCAATATGAAGTCGATTCACATGTTGATTAATATGATGCCGTTGTCTCGATTAGGAACATTATTATCCATGCTTACCATCCTCTGGTTAACTATCTGGAAATATAGTAGTAATCGACATGGTAAGCTATCATCCATATGGACCGAGACTACAGTGGGTAGCGAATCTGATTGGTTGTAAATAATTCAGTGATTATGACAATGTCTTCGAATTAAATTCTTTGCCCAAAAATTCGATAACAATATATAATGTAAACTGACAAAACGTGTGGGGGTTGCCATTTTGTTACGGTTGTAACCAAGTCGTTAAAGACTTGTTGGCCTTGATCATATATGCATAAATGTAGTTATCTCCCTTGATGAAATTTGAAGGCGAAAATTCAATGATAAGTCCCAGGCTATCTTGTCATAGACAGGAATAGTTTGGGCGCCAGAGACTACAAAATTTAATGGAGAGCCAAAGGGTCATAATTATATGTTTTGAGTTCCGCTCCACATCATCCTTTTTTGCGACAGAATAAACCACTAATTGTTGTCTCTAATCTTAGATAAAATATTTAACAGCTATTTAGAAGGTTGTCGCCATCTTATATAAGACTTATTGTCATTGAAAGTTCCAGCCAATCAAAAGACACGAATTTCATTGGCTCAACCAATGACGTCTTAAGCTCAACAAATTTTATAAAGATGGCGACATAGTGTGAGTAAAAAATACCCGCCTGATTCTAATTTGTACACAAGTACATAATGTTAAGTTGTTGTAAGGTACATCTTATTCCATATTTATCAAATACTTTACAAAATTGACTGTTTTCAAAGGTCTAAATCAAGTAATACAAAATTGAAGGATTTGTATTTAGGCTACTCGGTGATTTCTCTCTAAAATACGTAGAATTATTAGGAGTGACAATTTAATTACTAACCAATTTCTGAATATGAATTCTGTACGTTTTTGCCCCCCAAAAATATGCGAGGAGGCACCAAACCAATTCCATTTATATACAGAGACCCGCCCCTCGCCCACCCTAATACAGACCACCCCCTATTGTGTCAGTCTGTCCCCTGTACGTGTACGCGGCCTAGGAAGGCTGGCGGTGCCACTGCTATAGACAGTGAATATTTGTTATAATAATTATTTTATCATTTTAGGTAGGAAAGCATTAGCAAGTCTAACCAAAGAAAATTTGAACTATCGTTACGCTTCAGATGACCAATCACGTAAGAAAGTTATAATCCGTGAATTTTTTTAAATATTTTTTAATATATTATAACAATAACTTTTTCTTTATGCAACGAGGTATTGTCTTGTAAAGTCTAAAGTAAGAACCTGAATGAGGACACAGGTTTTGTCAGAATTTAATAAAAGTTTGTGGGTAGGGTTATATAATAGAATATTTGGGATAAGTTCGAATCTGGGTACAAGCCGACAAATATTGAAGTATTGAAGAGACGAATGTAGAAGTAGAGATATATCTTTCTTTATTTTCTAGTTTTCATTGATGACAAATTAGCTGTCAAGATTTCCAAAAAGGTCAAAATATTGTGTTGGATCACCACCCAGGAATCGGCCATGAAGACAAAAGTCAAAACTGTCAATTCCACTTGGGCGAAACGCTGCGATAAAATGCTTTACGTTGTCACTGGTGATACTACAAAAGAAACTAAAGACGGCGTCCTAAAAATAAATGTACCAGACGGACGCAATCATTTAACCGCCAAAACTGTTCAGGTGCTTAAGTACGTTCATAATCATTATTTGAATAGATTTGATTGGTTTTTAAAAGCTGATGACGACACTTTTATTGTGGTGGAGAATTTAAAATTCCTTTTATCCAAGTATAACCCTAAGAAACCAATATATCTCGGACATTTATTTAAGAAGTATAGTAAGTATGGATATATGAGCGGTGGGGCTGGCTATGTGTTAAGTAGAAATGCGTTAGGTATTTTGGTCAAGAAAGGATACAAGAAAAAGGTAAGCTAACAATAATTCTTCTGCTTAGTCGCATGAAGGGTCCCAGAGGGTTGTCGCTGGAGAAAATTTTTTGTAGATATAATTGATGTATTCTGACACATTTAGAGACCAAAACGTATAAAAATAATATATTTCAATATTTTAAGAAGGGAAATTGGAGTACAATTTGGAGTCCAACCCGTTTTTCTTTGGACAAAATGTCCCCCTTATATTCCGCTGGCGCTACCACTGTATGAGTTGATTTGACTCGTGAGTTTCTGAGCTTTCCGAGCTTTCTGGGCTTGAGATGTCAAAATATCTTCCCGAGCTCACAGTACTTAGTACTAACGGTATTGATAAAACTAGTAGGCCTAAAACCATATTTCCTAGGTTTATCGTGATGATGTTCTCATGTACAGTTCTAACCCCAAAGGACACACAGCGGTGTAGGCGAAAGAAAACTTGCAGGTCATCGCGCTTAAAGGGATTGTAAAGAGGTTTTTTAAAAATGTATGTGTATCAGGACACTGATAGCTTCAATTTGCACCATTCCAATTTTCAATCAGACGTCTGTTGTTCTTACAATTCCACTAAAACTAACGTGTTTTATGACGCCACTAGAGGAGAGCTACCGGAAGCTACTATTGATATATAATGCAGATCTCCTTTAGTGACGTCATAAAACGCCTTTTTGCTAATAGAAATTCAAGACAAACAGACGTCGGAATGATTCGACCAGATATGGTGTGGTGATTGGCAGCACCATACTTTTTGCGATGGGTTTCCTTATTTTCAAATACTTATATGAATAGAAAATAGAGGTGTTCTAATGACTTGGAAAAATACAAGTTTTTCCATGTCCATAATCAATTCACGATTAGCTAAATTAGTATAGACTTACCAGCAGAATTCCAATGAGTGACCGATCTAGAAACTCTTTTTTGTTTATCCAGACTGCACATACATGGGCATTTATGATTGGTTAAAACTCTTAATTATATGCAAGAAGAACATAATGATATGATACATGATAATTCATTAGAAACACCAATTAATCAATAATTCGACATTAAAAAAATATAGAAATACATCTTTCTACCTAAATATTGACCGAGGAAATAAGGTCATGCAAAAGATTTCCCTGTCATAATTTCGCATAATTTAAGAATTCGGACGTGTTATATACATATTTTTTCTAGAATAAATGCAAGGAGGATGGTGGTGATGAAGATGTAGAAATAGCTCAGTGTCTGCAGTATTTAAATATAGTGGTCTATAATACTTTGGATAGTTTTGGACGAGAATCGTTCCATCCGTTTGGTATCTCTACGCATATTGTTGGTCCTGAACCAGCAGGCCTTACAGAATGGGACAGAAACAAACCACAAATAGTAAGAAATATAGTCCCGGTCAATCGAATTTAGCGACAGGAAAACCGAGAAGCTGTACCAAGATGTCAAAGCCTTAGGGTGTCCTAAAAACAGTGTTAGAAGTTCAAGGGACAGCGGCTAATTTTGGGGGGTTGATTTTAGTCTTGAATATTATTATTTAAATAGTCTTTAGAAGTACTAGAAATGTACGAATATTCTTTTAAAATTCTTCAAACTAGGATTTTTTTTTTACTATTTCTATATGTCTTTTCTATATATCATAGAGTATCTTAAAGTGATGAGTCGTCATATTAACATTCAAAAACAGATAATTCTGGACATACACATTTGAAGGCTCAAATTTCGACGGTGAGATGCGAACACTATAACTGATTAGCTTAGCTAAAAAAATTCCAGTTTCTGAGACTGGATTGATAAAAAAAAATGTCTATCGGTCCGTATAAGACTATAGGACATCCTAGCGCTTAGTTCGTTTCGAGAATACGCGGCCATATGAATCCAAAGGATTGTTCAGTGAGGCGGAATAACTACCCACAACGTTCCAGAGCACACATTTTATATATTCCTCTGTCTGGAATAAGCAAACATCTCCTTATGCTACACCAACATCTACAACACTGAAATAGTACGGTAAAAACATTCTAGCGTAACACTTCTAGATCCGAATTATCAATTTTGTTGACCCCCTTGCAATGATCAATAATTTGTCCAAGTTTGAGAATGTGGTCTTCACCGTATTCTTTGTTAATTTCAGGGAAGGAATTGTTGTAGTCAGTTATTGATATCATTCCATTATGTAAAACCGGATATGATGTTGATAATAGAACATCTGTTATATAGAACCAGTGTATATGGCAGGAAGGTTGAAGAAACCGGTTTACAGGATTTGTTCGAAATTGGACCGGTTCCACCACTAGACAAATGGGACTAACTACATTAATGCTTTTGATAAATAAATTATTTTTGTTCTCAGCGACACTTTTTACTTTATGTGTATGGAGGTATAACGTTGCCAAAATTTTCGATTGTCCAAGGCTTGATAATGCAAAGTGTAAAATAAAATACAAAGAATTAAATGTTATCTGTATTCGGGATTTTGGAGAATACTTTTACATTTTGCATTTTTACATATCGACAATTGTACAATTGTACATTGCAAATTTTGTAATGGCAACATTGGTATTTTCAAGCTGCAACACAATCGACAATTTTGGCAACATTATACCTCGATATGTGAGCAACAAATTCGACCAAGAAGACTTGCATACGAACAAATCTTTCCAAAGGGTTCCTAGTCAATGAACAGCGCTAATGAAAGTCATTCAAACTTCATCGATATAGATGTCCCCAGTTATAGTTTATATTTTGGAGCAAGGTTTGATTCTGAGATCTTATAAAGTTTTACCTGTTACAAATATAGATATTTAGTTTGGAGATAAAGAAAGATAATCGTCCGTAAGAGTTTAACCTCTCCCGAACTTGAATAACATGGATGGAAATATAAAAATATGTTAGGTCAAGACTCTACTGTGAAGTAGCTAGGCTAAAATATAAAAACTAAAAAAAAAAAAAAAAAAAAAAAAAAAAAAAAACGAAACGAAAGTTGGGTCTACTTTTAATTATACTGGATGATGTCATTAAGAAATGAAATTTTCCTTTTTTCTACCTAAGTCAGTACGTGGTAATGTAAAAGTAGGTCAATTCGTGATATTGGTGATAAACTAATTTTGGGCAGATCGTATATGCTAAACCATCCAACCAACATCACTGACAAGCTGGTATTGAAGCATCCTACCTCATCCACTCCTGATAAGCTATCTTAACCAGGATATGTCTGGTAGATAACATAATATAGGATGATTAAATGATCAAAGATTATTATTATTAGCTATGTTAGTTATCTTCCTGAAAGATATTTTAGGGGATACCTGTCAGGTCTTAGACACGGTCTAAACATATATCTCATCATTATCAGTAGTAAAAGCTGTAGCTCAGACGCAATACTAAAATCGTAAGTAACAGTCTGAATTATTTTATTTACATTCATATTGTTTTTTAGGAAATTTGTCACACCAAAATAGGCAAATATAGGATTTTCGAGTTGAACCAGTATAAAACCAAAATATTGAATATTCTTCAATCTCGTATTTTCTGTAGAACACTTGAACAAACATTGCTGGTACCACTAAAAACAACGTTTATTATTTCAAGCCGTGAATAGACGATGTATGGTGCGGGATTATCGATACAGTACTAAATATAACAATGTGAACACACCTCGCCTCTATTATTTTCTACTGTCAAAAGTCAGTCAATATCATCTCAGATACTATAGCATCATCTCATATAGAAGTCAGTCAATATCATTTCAGATACTTTAGCATCATCTCATATAGAAGTCAGTCAATATCATCTCAGATACTATAGCATCATCTCATATAGAAGTCAGTCAATATCATCTCAGATAATATACCACCATCTCATATCTTAGTTATAGTCAGTCAATATCATTTCCGATACTTTAGCATCATCTCATATAGAAGTCAGTCAATATCATTTCAGATACTTTAGCATCATCTCATATAGAAGTCAGTCAATATCATCTCAGATACTATAGCATCATCTCATATAGAAGTCAGTCAATATCATTTCAGATACTTTAGCATCATCTCATATAGAAGTCAGTCAATATCATCTCAGATACTATAGCATCATCCCATATAGAAGTCAGTCAATATCATCTCACAATATCCTGGGGATATAAATTTAGAACCTTACACGGCGGCGCACTCGCATGCCTCTAACACCCTAATGTAATCCCTTACAGTCTTACCAAATTTTAGTAAAATCCATACAAAGAAACCCGTGAAATTATTTGCTGGCCAGCAATCTACATAACTATTATACCTAACAAGAAACCTGATGGAAACTAACACAAACCTAACTTAAAAGAGAAATTCGAGTGTGGGAGCGTGTAAGGGGTGGTCACACCAGAGCGAATATATCTTGATGAGACGATACCCGATAATCTGAATTTAATCGTGATGCTTTCTCGTTGGTCTGGTCAAAATATTTGCCATTACAAATATCTGAATACAGCATAGCTGTAATACTTATCAGAATGCAAATACGTCAGGTTCGTCTGCGACAGAACTGTCGATACTTCATTATCAACATTCTCCAGTGGAATGCAGTTTTTACCGATGTCGTTTTAACATCTTCATTTGAAGTTGAAGTATTATATACCATTGTTATTTTTTCTGTTCTATCTTTTCTTTTCACCTTATTGTACTGTTTTTATATTTGTATGCTGCCAACAATGGTGGTATATGCAGTAAATCTTATACTAAGGTACATTGTTCCTTTCATAAACCTGCTTTTCGATTTTGCCAGTAACTGGAGCAGGTTTTTCAGGAGACTTTGGCCTCTTGGTTTACCATTCAGTCTTAGATAGCTTTTTGTTAATGTTTTAATTCACCATAGAGTATCATTTAACTTGATCACCTACAAAATATGTTACAGTCATCTTGATTTATCAAGAGGGGTCGAGCCGACTGACGGACGCCCTTGACAAATCAAGATAGTAAACTTCTCTGCGTATAAAACCGAATTAGCTATTACATACATAATATAATATAATATTGATTAGCATAAAATATTATTATTAATAAGGGATGGGAGTGGGGCTGGGCCAGTGTACAGTACTTATTTAGGGTAAGCAAGCGTTATTAGGAAAAGCATTATTTAGGGAAAGCATTATTTAGGGTAAGAAAGCCCTGTAGAACTAAGGCGTTAAATTATATTTTCGGAGTTGATTTGAGTCTAGAAATATGTAAATAGTGGTCAGATGTACCATTAGCCCGCATGGTGCAGAGAAGTAGGACGTAAAACTCCATTCATTTCATTTTTTTCATCTAAACAAGTTTCCTGAATTCATGAAAAAGAATTGAATTTGTGAAATAAAGAGGCTATTACATAAGGGAATTTTGGTGTTAACATTGTTTGGGTTAATGTGATAACTTGGCCACCACCACAAAGTAACAACGCAGAAACAAAGAAATAGGAAAGAGTAAAATTCCCGTTCTAAACAGACTCTTTTCAACAAATTAACCTCCAGAAAATCTCAATTTAGATTGCCACAGTGAGAAGAGGCAATTGCCATACCACCTAACAGAAAAAAAGACATCATTAATATTGAAGCACCAAGAAAAACACATCAAGTCATTTGATCTCTTCTCTATGTTCAAAAGAAGGTAAAATAAAAAATACAATACAAATACCACACTATTTCCAGATCTCTTTCAACAAATCGAGATCAATACATAAGTACAAGTAGATCAATATCCCCATATTGCAGTTTATTAAGAAACGTGTACGGTGATGATACAAATCAACTTCTACAGTGACTCCAGCCGATATGTCGACTGCTGAATTTGATTAGCTATTGCCCGTTGCTATGTTCCTGACGATAGTGAGCGACCGATTCGATTGTTGTTCCGGGCTTAGGTGGTGCCATTGTTGGTCTTGCAGGGGTCCGCGAGGCGGTTTATTGCGTGAGCATAGCATGGAAAGCAGATCTGACTCCTGAGGCAGACTTTCAGAATGCTGAACGAGAGCTGATCCGGACTGACGTGTATTGGAAGTATGGAGTATGCTGTTGGTGCGTGTTAGGTGTTCGTAGTGCGGGAATGAGTAGATGTTTGGGCGTTAGGTATATTAATGTTGGACAAGGTGGTGGTCGAGGCGATCAATTAGTGTTGGGTAGGACATCATCTGATAATTATTCAAGCTTCGATAAAGGTATTTCTCACACCCTTCCAAACTCAAACCTCTAACGACCCTAACGTTAGCACTGTACGTCCATACTAAGTTTCGATAAAATCCATACAAAGAAACCAAATGAAATAATTCGTTGGCCAGCAAACCTCTTATGACTATTAGGCTTAATGAGAAACCTAACCTAAACCTAACACAAACCTAACTCGAGAGAGAAACGAGAATGGGAGGATGTAGGGGATAACTAAATCGGAACTAGCATGATTTTCAGATATTGACGTAACTAACACCAATTGATAGCCATGAACACCAACATTTAGAGACCCAACACCCAGGTATCTGCTTAACCCTGGCACCAAGAACACCTAACATGTACCAACGGGATACTCCACAGTTCCAGCACATACCAGTCTGGAGCAGCTTTCGTCAGGCATTTTGCGAACCAGCCTCGAGAGTCAGAGCAGCTTTCCATGAATGTTCATTCAATTGGCCGCTTCGATCACTCTTGGAAAACCAACATCAGCACGACCTCAGCTCGGCACAGAAAGCCAGTCGTCTGCCCACTGTCGTCAGAAACAGAAAAAGAGACATCACCTAATCCAGTTCACCGGTCGAGGTTTCGGTCAAACTCATGTAGATGACTGGTACTGCCAACTTAACAAGAAAATTCAGTAATCCTTCAGCCATCTGATTGCAAACCCATTTAAAGGATATAAAAGATACCTACACGAATCAACCACACGACTCTTTGTCTGGACATTTCTTGACATTCAGAAACCAATAATTACCAAAGTCAACCATCATGTTAACGTCATTTATTAACTCATTCGAATTTGAGCAACTTAGATTTGAATATCAACCCCGTTATGGATTAGAAATCTGAAAAGAAAAATATTCTTTTAGAATATTGTTATAGACATTGATATGACAATAATCTTTGAGGAAATCTGTTAAATCCAGACTGTTAAGCGTTGTATAGATAAAATAGTCAAAATTCTTAGAAAGAAATAATAACGACATAAATGTCGGGGTGAAAACTGGTACATTGCAGGTCCAGATACATTAAAAATACACACTTGAAAGAGGGACACGGAAGAGACGAAAATACGAATTTGACTTTCAACAAATAATAAAAGTATAAAAATAACAAATCTTAAAGGCCATGCATGGTTCAGCATTTTCGAAGTTTGATATCCTCCTTGTAAGTTGGGAACACTAATACTGAGGTGCTTAGCTGAACAATTCCCGTTTTTTTAGTCCAAGGTAAGATTGGAGCCTGCAAATGATGAAGTATGTCTTTCAAATTAATACTGTCCACTTACCAAACATATGTTGACCAAAATACATTGTGATTTAATCAGATTTACTGCGAGCTAGCTACATAGTTTCAAGTCGACTGGGGTGTGCTCAATCAAATATATAGATTGTGGGCTGTTGGTGAGAAATGGATCTTACACATTTACACCACATCTGTTCAGAAAAAAGGTTCCATACATTGACGATTTGCATTCCCTTTCAAAGTGGCCACCTGTAAAAAATACAACACATTCGATCAGAATCAATGGAAAATAGAAAATGACATTTTGAACTTTGCATTAGAAAACAGGAAAGTTTCGTTGCAATTTTTTCACGATAAGTAATAGCAATATATTAGAGCATCATTATATAACAATATTATACCTTTAAAAAGTTGAAGTCTCGTAGAATACAAGCATCAAGAAGTTGTTAAGCCTAGAACCTCCGCTTGAAAAATGATTTAGTTGACACACGCAGTAAACTTAGAATCTTAATCCCTGAATTCTGTTCACACCCAGGCTATGCTAACAATGGATTTAGTTTGAGGCTCAACGTTTCTTACACAACACTAAGTAGAATTAAGTCCTACTATAATCAAAAGGTCGTTAACTGGTGTGGATTACAAAAAAAACGATTGGAGGGGGGCGGGGAATGAAGTATTTGTTCCTTCCTTGGCCTGTACATTTGGGAGAACCAAACCCTCCCTATCCCGAAATAGGATTATTACTTTTTACGTTGATAAAAATGTGAAGTTTTTGTAATACGCTTACACATAATATAAACAGGCTGGCGACAGCCAAAAACAGTTTGGCCGTACTTGATATCAATTGCGGATAGGACATGTGAAGAACTGGACGTTTGTCGGTGTCTCTCCGCTGCCTTTGACCGTTGGGTTTCCCAAACTGGGCGTCTGTCGGGGACCCTCCGCTGTGTTGGGGATCCCAACGTGACACAAACAATTGTGCTAGATATAGCAGACAGGTACAGACCCAGAATTCATTGTCGATAATTAGATATGGATTTTGCATGTCACACTGTGATTGATTGAAATGATCAACAGTATGGGACCTTGGTTGAAATCCTTTAGATTACAATGGAAACCGAAAAAAAAATATACCGAAACGAAATTTTATTCAAATTAGTATCATTCTCTACATAATCATGCACTACGCAATTGGTACCAACAAAATTTGACCAAACTGCTCCTGGTAGTTGCTCTGTAACTATTACACAATTAAGCTAAACTATTAGAAGAGAGTTTTATACAGCGTATCTTCCCACACGTATTTTAAAAATAATCTTACCCCGGGGCTAAATTCAAGGTCAACAAAGTTATGATTTTGTTAATTTATGTTTATCTAATTTCATTGGTGAGCAATCATGTTTGTCTTAATAACAAAATATTTAATGGCCCGTTAAGAACACTATCATAACAATAGAAACCTCGTCTTTTCATTTCATGGACTAAATGGTCCAATAACACCCCACACCCCCCCTCCCCCCCCCCCCCCTCCCCACACAAACACACACACATGTTTTCCCCAAATAACGAGTCAGAATGCATTTTCTTTGTAGATACCTTCTTAGACCACCATTGGAGACTTATGTCTATGGTTCTTCAACAGAGCTGCTACATTTTGAATTTCAACGTCGTAAGGTGCACCACCACCCTCCGCCCTCCATTTAGTGAGTCTGTCCCCTATTTGTAAAATATGAAAATTTCTGATAAAGTATGTTTCTTATTCATCAAGCTATCTTTCTTCATATTGTTCAGATCGATGATTTTATCGAAGGCGTCATGTTGTTATAACAAAGTCCCGTGGCAATTTCTTCATTGTTTCAAGTACACTATCTGCATTCAATAGCCCGACGGTTAGATCTAATCTATCTCGCCAATACATGGGGTGATACTGAATCTGTGGGTTTGAATTGCTTCAGAGAGTGATTTTTTTTTTTCAACAAATCAAATTTTTCATCTTAATTTACTATCAGCAGTGGCATTTTTTTTTTATTAGTTTGGCCTGTTTTCGGCCCCTAATATTTTCTAGAAACGTCATCAGACATAGGATCGGGTTTGGTTTTAGAATTCCAAAAAACACAGAGGTTAACGTGAAATAGGAATGATGTAAAAAGCTACAAATTAGCCCGATACACGTCCAAAGTCTAAAAAGACGCATTGAAACTCTCTTTTAGGGCAGTCGGCTGGAGCAATGGGAATTTTGATGCGTTTTGCTTGTTAACCTCGAACAAATGGTGATAGTGGGTTCTACTCTGGGTCGTTTTTAAAAATCTGGAAAATTTGAATAAGTAATCTTCCTAATTATTCTAGTGACCCAGCTGGAAATGATGTATGGATAATCCGGCAACGATCAACGACAAAAGTTTGGATAAAGACAAGCTGGTTAAGAGGATCCTGGAGAGGCTTTGTCCCTTCTTGAATTGTTTCATAACCATCAATTACAAAATATCAAGGGGGGCAAAAATAAATTTGTTTTTGTGAAAATGGTTATTACTGGTTTTTATGTTTGAAATAATGGTTTGGTAGTTAAAGGGACAGATGCGCCATTTTTTTTTACTATTCGTACCTTAGTCTCAGAAACGGGAATTATTTTTTTTAGCTAAGTCAATCAGTAATAGTGTTCACAGCTCGACATAAAATTTGAGCCCTCAAATCCATGTGTGTCTAGAATTATCCGCATTTGAAAGTTAAAAAGACGAGTCGTCTTTTCATGAGGCATTTTAGCGATAGGAAAGAAATTCCCATTTTTGAAGGAATTGTGCGATTTTTGTACATTGCTAGTATTTCTGAAGTCCATAAACATATATTCAAGACCCCCACCCCCCCCCCCCCCCACCCCCCCAATAAAAAAGGGCGCATCTGTCCCTTTAAGTCACACTTAAAATGCCTTGTTAACTTTAATATCGGATTGAGTAAGTTTTGGGGTAAAAGTTTAAGATTATATAAGTGATTAAGCATGAGGCGTAAAAAGCGAGGTGATCGGTTCTGACATGTAGTCTCCCTAATCAACTTAAAATGTCGAAATAGATATCGTCGCCAACATTGCTAAGGTTTACTGTTGTATGGTTAAATGAAGCGTTTCATACCAAATTTTATTACTTGATGAACATTGATAAAGACGCGTGGTGAACTTTTATTACCTCTGTTCGATCAAGGTCATTGAATAGATGTTTGGATTGTATGAACAACTTCATAATTTGTTTGTTGATTTTTCATTGTTTTCTTCTGTTCTTATCTGGAAAAAGTGACGTTTGTTTAGAAGAGCGATCACTTGTCTTTTGTGGTTTGGAAATGTTTAAAATCGGACAATTTTAAGCATCCTTGTTGGTGTTCATGTATACTCGAAGGTAAGCTCTTTCAATCTACAAAAAAATAATTTCTGTTTATTTCATTGCAAGCATAACCCAGCAGATGCTTACAGTGAATTGTTTAGGACACCTAATACCCCTCTGCGACAACGTTGTTCAACTCGACCAGCAGTTAATGGTATAATTCATTTAATATTCATGAGCAATAATTTGATATTAGAACGTTTTAGTAATGACCCCATTAAAGTCAAATCTTAAAATAGTTTACCAATTGGTCCAAGACTGGAAAAACGTGTTGGGTCATTTCCACAAGTTAAATGCAGAATATTTCGATTCAAACAAATTAATACTTATTACTCTTCGAATTGTTGGCCGAGACATCACATAAGAACAGATTGATAGCAATAGATACTGTGGTGGGATGACTGGCGAGACAGGACTTGATCATTCACTTTCAATTTCTTCCGTGTTCATGAGATAGCATCGATCTTTTCAGTGAGAGTCAATCATGATAAACCAAATCCGGGATATTGTCTGGTGTATTTCTGTGGGTGGCTTCCTGTCGTACCGGACCTATTTGATCATAGCCCCGTCACGAATGACTGCGACAAACGTGAAGAAAACGTGAGAAAAGGTCCCTTGAAATTACAAATTTTACAACAGTTGCTATCAACCTGCGATGTATGCGACAATATTGCGTTCCGAAGTTTCTTTAAATCTACGAGCTTGGTACACATTTTTATTGGCCTTATGGAGATGTAAAGATATTCTTGATTCCGTGGCGACCTCAACGGCGATTATTGGCGACAATGGCGCCTAACGTAAGGCCTCTGACGCTAATATTTTGTGGCCGGAGCAGTTCAGTAAGGACGCCTTTCCGGTGTGGTGGGGCTCTCATCAATGTCTGACCAGACGATTTCAGACCCTTTCCCTTTTCACACAAAAGTATTTATTTACCACGCTGGCTATTTTCACCGTCACAGTACGTGTTCTCTATGGCTGCTAACAACTGTACGGATAAGACAGGACACAATAGGCCTTGTTTTTTTTTTAAAAGCGTGAAGCCATTTTGATTGTCAAGAATGATATTAAGTGACTTTGTTGTTAGGTAGGGAAGGCCATACGTTTTTTAATGCCCATTTTGTACCGTTCCGGTGCGAATAGCCACAGCCTTTATTTGTATATAGTTGTACAGTCATTTTACAAAACGAATGAGTCGGCACTTTATGACGTACTAGTATAATATATGTATTATTGTTTAAACTCCTTTAAATACTACTGGACCATTTACTATACAAAGGATCAGCTACCATAGCATATATATATATATCATATATCTTAACTGCTGAAACGTATATGACCCTTAGTTATAGACCTTGAATACAAAGTTAATATTAAGATAGTTCTATCGTATATCTAGAGGTCTATATGTAATGCAATGACTTAAAATGATAGATTTAAGTGGTAAAAATCCAAAGTTTGTATCTACGGTGGTTTCTTTTTACTGAATTATCATTAAGCCAACATACATAGAAAATAGTAAACAAATATGATAGTTTAGCAAACAAAAATGAAAAATAAGAAGTAATAAATCGCAAATAAAAAATATTAATTTGCCCTAAACAAACCACCGTATGGATCCAATGCACCAAAAAATATTACGACCAATTTTGTATTGTATTTCTCAATGTAAAATTACACTGTCTTACGAAAAATTCTATAAACAGACATTTTGAGAAGCGGGGACCTGATTTTGCCGACCTTACAAAATCCTATTTCTTTATTATTTTTTAGTTCATGATATTAGACCCTATTACGCTATTGAAATAAAGGGTTGATTCATAAGATATAGATATGACTCAAATTGATCACGAAATATCGTCATACAGCTATGACTTCATCAATCCGGTTCTTTATATATATATATATATATATATATGTATATATATATATACATACAGCTGAATTATAACAAATTGTTGTCATTTAGCCTTCGGATTACTTTAGAAATCTTTGAAAATTTACCTTGAGGATGGTAAGTATGATGGCATAATTAAAGGGACAGATGCTCCATTCTTTTGACTAATCATACTTTAGTTTCAGAAACGGGATTTTTTCTTAGCGAAGCGAATCAGTAATAATGTTCATAGCTCACCGTCGAAATTTGATCTTCTAAATGCGTGTGTTTCCAGAATTTCCTGGATCTTTATTGAATTTGAAATTTAATGCTTTTTATTCTGTAGCTGGTGGCATAAACGAAACATAAAATTCTTTACCTTTCAGAACACCTGTTGCCATTCGCAAGTATTTCCATAGGTCTAGTCATCATGAATTTTTTAATCTAACGTCAAGTTTGCTGCAGGTAGCCTATCATTCATTACATTTTGATAATGTAATTATGTACGAAAATAAATAATGTAATTATGTACGAAAATAAATAATGTAATTATGTACGGAAATAAATAATGTGATTATATACGAAAATAAATAATGTAATTATATACGAAAACAAATAATGTAATTTTGTACGAAAAAAAAAAATAAAAACCCTTTTGATAATTTTTTTTTGTACAGTTCGGTTAATTCTAAAGACTATTTACATATATTCATGGGCCAAATCTAAAACCCAAAATGGCGATTATTTGCTGTGTGATATGGGGATTATAACCTTCAAAACAGTGAGAATGGAGAATGACTTAACGTCCTTAAAAATGTGTTCTGTATTTTTACATTTATTTATTTATTTATTTTTTTATTTATTTTGAAGTGAACAATAACTAACATAAATTTGCCAGTGCAATTCTTAACGTCGTTTGTGACATCAGTAAACCTGTCATTGAGATAACTAAAACTACACTACACACTACACTATAAATTACTTTTCGACAACTTTTAAAATCAAATATCAAAGACCTATTCAATTCAATATGCAATTGACGACAAAACAAACCAACTCTTTTTCTCTCATAGTAAAACATACATAGTTATTCAAGATAACATACACACACTAGTAATAGTAAGGATTTATAGGGGAAAGAGGTAATAGTAAGGATTTATAGGGGGAGAAAGGGTAATAGTCAAGAGTTATAGGGGAAAAGGGTAATAGTAAAGATTTATAGGGGATGTAATATTAAGGATTTACAGGAGAAAGGGGCGTAAGAAAAAACCTGAAAGGGGGTAACATACAGAAAAGGGCGAAAACCACTGAATTAGAACGATTAGCAAAACGGCGTCCATCACCAGTATAAAATATAATTTTGGGGGGTTTTCGATAGTGTTTATCCTTGAAATATACAAATTCACCAAGTTTATAAAATCGGTCAAGAATTGTAAAATTCAGAATGTTCATTTCATGTTTAAATAAAAATGTCGTAGATATTGTTATCTCCCTTTAATAAAACTTTATAATCACACTTGGCATAGTGAAATGAAAATGAAATGAATGAAGTTTTACGTTCTACTTTTCTACACCTTGTGGGCTAATGAAGACGAGCAACGACATGCAGGGTACAATGAGGGAAACCGGGTTGAAAAATCCAAAGGTATTATCTTGACCTATGCCGGGATTGAACCCTGGACCTTGAAGTTAGCAAGCTGGCATCTAACTAACTGAACTACCGCGGCTCCCACTTATCTTCTATAGGGTTGAACATATATGTAATAAAACGAAATATTATCATATCAACAATATCCTTAATTTCTAGTTGGGTAGGTTAGTATGTGAGATTTTTTAAAAACCCTATAAATCTTTAAAGTGCAATCCTCAAATATATGATCGAATAAAAATGTTCGTTCATGCCAGTTGGTGAAACTCTAATTAAAGGGATAGATGCGCCATTTGGGGAGGTTGATTTGAGTCTTGAACATATTGTTTTAAAAATACAATACTCTTAAGTTTTCACTTATTCTTAAATTTATATTTTTATTAACTGATGTTTTGCAAAATTTTTAAAATATTTGTGAGATTGAGATGTATGTGCTACGCAACTATCGAATCATAACAAAAATACAACACGTCTAACGTTTATATATTTGTTTTCTTTAGTCTAGGGAACAAAAATGAAAAGTGAAGACGAAACGAAGGTTTTATCTAAAGAAGAAATGAGTGAGATTGTGGTTGAGAAGAAACAATCAGTATCAGCAACACCTGCTACTGAAAGCCCTCCAAATGGAGGTGGTTCACCTGATACTGATCAGCGAGTGAAAGACAATGCAGAAGCACATGCTCTGCCAGATACCGATGAAGATGTAGCGAATAATCTAGACAAGGTTGTAAAGGATATCAAATATACAAAACCTTTGAAACGCAGAATAACTTGGAATGACACCAATACAATGTGTGTTGACGAACCACTTCCGGATGACAACCACACCACCAGTATTGCCGAGGTTGCTGTTAATATAGAAGATAAAAGTGAACAGGAACACGTCTGTCCCGCCCTTGAAGATGTCGCCAATGTTAAGACGAATGGTTCAACAGGACATACTGTTCAAACTAAAGACAAAACACCATCGGACAATCCAGAAAATAGCTTGTAAGTTCATCTAAATTTTCATTGAATTTGTACTTAAAATGCGAAAGTTAAAAATTGTTAAAACGTTGCTATAGCTGCTGACAATGCATAAACGTTCATTTAAAGGAATTGTAAAGAGGTTTTCTTAATTCTTTATGTGTATCCAGGACGCTGATAGCATCGATTTGCACCATTCCAATTTTCAATCAAATGTCTGGGGTTCCTGCAATTCCACTAAAACTTGATTTTTATGACGTCACTGATCGAGGGCCTTTGCGATTGGTGACGTCATCAAACACTTAGTTTTAATGGTACTGCAAAATCCACAAACATCAGATAAAAAATTTAAATGGTGCAAAATGACGCTATCAGTGTCCCCGATACACATATAATTTTTAAAAAGCTTTCTACAATTCCTTTAAAAACGTCGTGATAGCTGCTGCATGGATGTACATTGCTGACTTGACGTATTGAAACGTTTTTATGATTAACAAAATCGAATTAGCCACCGATTTGTCCCAAAGCAGTTACACCATTTCATTTGTTTTTTGTGATGTCTGGTTTTATTAAGAGCTTCAAATGTTGTAAATTACCCGTAGGTCTTCTTCTGAAAAATCAACTCCGAAAGGGTCAAAATTACACATTTGTTGTGGAAATATACCTTTGTTCATTGTAAAAATGTAATGGTATGGAAAGAGTAGGCCATCAAATTGCATAAAATGCATGATTTAAACCCTTTCTTTTCAAAAAATAAATTCCCTGTGAACAACACCCCCCCCCCCCCCCCTCCTCCTTAAAATGGATTGGTGTTTGTCAGTCCTATTCTAAAGTTATGCAGCCACCACTGATAATAATAACATAGTGGGTGACTAGGGTAATGGACTGCTGTAGTTTTGTACCTAACGTACTAATTTAGTCTATTTATACCAATCAAAATACTTTAGATACTTTCCACTTTTAACTTTTACTACCTTTAGTCATCTCAGCATGCCAGTTGGGTTTAAAGGTATGCTGTCCCATAAAAATTATTATTCTCGCTGCCCCGACAATCCATAGAAAAAAAAAGAAAGAAACAACTTAGCTTCCTTTCTGTCCGCTGTTACTTGGCCAAATATAATATTGGCATTGATCTTTCCCTGATTATCCCCACACATTCATAGCTTGGTCGACTGGATGACCGAGTGAAAATGACTCAAGGTTATCGGACTTTTACACGCAGACACCATTTGCCTGACGTAATCAACGATGTCATGTAATGAACCAATGCTCTAACCGACAGTTCTATAGATATTAGTGGTAGAAGATTTGAATTAGTTTTCCAGTACATTGCATTCAATATCTAATATTAGCTTTGAAGGGATTGTAAAAATTATTATGAGTATCGGGAACAGCATCAATTTGCAACATTCCAATTTTTAATCAGACGTCTGTAGTTCTTCCAATTCCACTAAAAGTGTTTGATGACGTCTGTTTGGATATTTGAACTAATGAGCTATTGGATAAGGATTACTTAAGAAAAATCATTCACAAGCTCTACGCAGAGTGTATATAATATAATAACAAAAAATCTTCACTGTTAAAACAGTGCTAATTTCATGAATTGTGTAGCCAGAACACACTGTGTACCAGATTACTAGGGATATATACCTTTGAACTTCAAACAGATCACCATAAATTTTTATTGCAGTCAATCAGATACGCAGTGGTTACAATGGGTACAAAACCAGTTTAACAATTTAGCCGGCAATGAAGGACATATCACATATAAAAGATTTAAGTCGGTTTTAAAAATCAAAGAGGTAAGTGCACTTTAGTTAATCGGTGGATTAAATTTTGACCTTTTTTATTTAAAATTTGACATATTTTGGTGATAAAATCTGTATCTAACATAATCGATTATACAGTGGGACTGAACAAAATGCGTCTATATCATATGAATTGACGTCTGCCATTAGCAAGAGGTTTCATTGTACACTGTATTGCCTGTCGATATTGATATATTTCTATTTTGATTAAAATCTTATGTAGTTGATAATGGATCATTTGGATTTTCATAGACATAACTACACATAACTACTAATTTAACTGAAACGTTTCATAATCGGTATAGACGGTACTTCAATGATTATAATCATGACAAATTCGCAGTCGGCTACACCAAATGAAATATTTTAGAAACCACATAATACTTCAATGATGAAACTTTGAATTTAGTATTAGTTTTTGTAGCGTCTGTTAACGACATAGAAGATTTTGTGTTTGAATAAACACCGTTTTATGTATTTATCTCCCCCTCGCTAATCTCCTTTTATTGAAACAGAAATTCCACGCACATGTAAATACATATTGAGAGAAATTGACGTCACACCGCCTGGTAATTTATGTCTGCTTGACAAACGTTACGTGTTTTGACTCATTTAGCTGACCTTGATGCATTCGAAATGTTAGTAGTCTTATTTGGATTTGATTTCGCTTTCTAAATATTTTCTTGAAATACAACTTTGTTTCGGATCCCCCTTCTCAGTGTTAACGTACTCGCGGTATAGGTCCCGTGGACACAAACTTTTTTTCATACTTAGCCGAGATTGTACTCAAAGCAGCAAGTATTACAGGTGCAAAACTGATTGTATCAAACAAACAAATATATCAATCTATTACTTATTGCACAATATTTCTGGCATTATCACATTAATCTTCAAAGTTTACCTTTTCTTGATGCGAGGGGCATTCGAGTAAAAACTGAGCATGAGAAAAGCTTGCTCGTTATAACATTACTTTATTTTGTGTTCAAATTAAAAAGCGCATTTCCACCAAAAGTTCTACCTCCTAGTACATTTATTCAACATTGCTCACCCCCTTTTGGTAAATGTTGCCGTTCACGGGGTCGAGAAATATTTGCCAAACACATTCCATATTGTTCATATATGAAAAGATTTCCGTTTATATGAAGAAAAGTTGTGTGTATGTAACAGAGAGAGACAATAACAGTGATAATCGACCAGTGGACGTGCCTCATCATACAAAATAAATTGAGACATCGACAACTCTTTGAATAGGATTTATCTGGACAAACATTTCTCTTTGTCATCAACAAATACTTTAAGATTGAACCATGAAAAGCATTATATTCAATGAGAGCTGCTAATATAGAGCGTTAAACCCCCTCTTCAGAAGTGAAAATCGACAACAATCTGGAGGATTAAATGCGATTTTTCTATAGTAAATTAATTAAAATGTGATAGTGCCTCGAATACCATTACGTATAAGTATGTTATCATTTTGATCATTTCAGTCCTTCTTCGCCGAGAAATTTTTTGATTTTTTTGACAATGATGGAGATGAGAAGATACAGTTGTTTGAACTAATGGATGGATTAAGAACGTTAACTCGTGGTTCGACCACTGATAAAATACGATTTCTCTTCAATCTATACGATCTTGACGGTAAGTGTCTTCACTTTAACGATTATATTTTCAGAGAAGTTCCTGACGAAAATGCTGGTGCGTTTGGCCGTCTTCATCAGTCCAATGTAGAGCAGAAAAGTAGGATACACACTTGATTTTTTAGGTTTGTTTTCGGTTGTAATACCCTATTTTGATTGTTTATTAAGTCATTGGACGATGTTTCAAAAGTAAATTTAAAATACGTCAGAGTTTGAATATTTGTTTTGTAGGAAATGGTCACATAGATATAGATGAATTAAAAACAGTGCTACAGTCTTGTGTTAATGAAAGTTCTCTGAAGATGAGTGAAATCGATGTTGATAGGTTAACAGAAGTACTATTTGATTCTGCTGATACAGATTGTAGCGGTGAAATCACTTTTGAAAAACTGCAGACTGTTCTAGAACAACATCCAGAGGTCATGAAGAACCTTACAATCAGGTAAAAATGATCTAACTTAAAGGGGTTGGTGCGCCATTTTGGTGGTTGATTTTAGTCTTGAATATATGAATAATCTTCAGAAGTACTGGAAATGTAGGAAAATTGCATAATTCTTTCGAAAATATATCGATCTAGGAATTTCACTCATTATTTCTATATATGTCTTTTCTATATATCACAGAATATCTAAAATTGACGAGTCGTCATTTTAACATTCAAACGTGCATAATTCTGGACACACATGGATTTGAAGGCTCAAATTTCGACGGTGAGCTGTGAACACTATTACTGATTGGCTTAGCTAAAAAAATTCTGCCCCTTTAACCTAAAACCAGTGTTTGTTATTATGGAGACTCTTCTGGACTCCTAATTACCAAGGGCTTCCCAAATGTCCATTCCATATTTCCTACTTAGATTTCCATCCACTGGAAACGTATAGTAATGTATAGTAGTTGCTGGTGAACCTTTCTCTTAAGTACACTTGCATCTTCACAATAGTTGGTAAATATAGCGATTTGATTGGATTGTAGGCTACTAAATACATCTAATCAGAGCCCCCGAAGGGCTGTAAACCATAATGTAGAGGAATCTGATTTGGTGTATTTACAATCAAATTGCTGCATTCCGTAATACAAGAAAGGTGGTATTGCAGTCAAGGTATTAGACACAGTTTGTAGCTAGACAATGTGAAGATGTACACTTTGAGGTTTCAAATCATTACAATGAATGATCAAAACAACGCTTTTTCTATGAAAATATGAAAATTAGATGAAAAAATGCACAGAGTTTCATCCATGACCGCTTATATGAAATCGTTAAAGTAAGACCTGGGTAATATTCTTAAAAATACGGTGAACTATTTTTCACGATCAAAGCAAGTAGATAAATCTATAAATACACAAACATTTGGATAAAACTCAGACATAAGGCAAGGCTTTGTCATTGTTTACAAAATAGTCCATTGTTTTCATTTTGTAGCTACCTTAACGAATAACAGTGAAATTATTATTAGTCTGAAATACCTAGACTATTACTCCAAATTAAATACTAAGTTATATAGTCCTCCAAATATATATATCTTATACTGATAGAGCGTACTTTCTGCTATTTGTATCACTTTGCAGAATGCAAGTACTTCATCTGGTTCGTATGCAAATCAAGAGAAACGGATTGATAGAATTGACATAAGTCAAGTAGGCCTATGGCTATTCATGCGTTTTTTTTTTACATTTACATAATCATATGCAGAAAGTAAGAGAACGGATGGTGCAATTTTCCTTGGTGTATTCGGGTCTTGAATATTATGTAAACAGTCTTCAGAACTATACAGAAATGTACGAAATAGCATTTTTCCTTCAAAAAATCACAAACTAGAAATTTCACTTTCAATTGCTATAAATGTATTTTCTAATTGTGTCAAAAAATGACGAGTCGTTTTTTTAATTTACAAACGCGGACAATTCAGGTCACATAAATGGCTTTGAAACCTCAAATTTCGACGGTGAGCTTGGTTAAAAAAAATCGGTGTCTGAGAATAACGTACATTGGACAAACAGATGGCGAACATCTTAACAAAATTAATAAATTATAAAAAAAATGTTTAATCAGTGCAAACATTTGTTTTAGAACACTAATATTAATTTTTGCTGAATTAAAGGGACAGACGCGTCATTTTTTGGATCAATTGTTCCTTAGTCCCAGAAACAGAAATTTCTTTTTGCTGAGCCAATCAGTGATAGTGTTCACAGCTCACCGGCGAAATTTGAACCTTTTCAGATACTCTGTGATTTATAGAAAAGACAGAAATAATTGCGAATTTCTTACATTTCTAGTACTTCTGAAGACTATTTACATATTATATTCAATACTCAAACCAACCTGTCCCTTTACTGATTTAACATAAGTATCTGTTATTCAATTTCCAAGGTCTACATTTATTCAAAATAACATATAATTTGCTTTTATTATTTTCAGTGCTGCAGAATGGTTAAAACCAAGCAAAACCGAAAAGAAACGAGAATTACCAAGATATCTTCAATCTAATTATATCAGAAATAATCTCAAGAAAATTATTTTCTTCATCATTTATTTTATGACGAATATCGGATTGTACGCTTATGGTGCATATAGTTACCGCGAATCGAATAATGCTATAATAATAGCACGGGGTAGTGGAATGTGTTTAAATTTTAACTGTATGTTTGTACTTGTGTTGATGTTAAGAAAATGCATCACGTGGTTAAGAACTTGGCAATATGTCTATTGTATATTACCCCTGGATCAACATATACTTTTCCATAAAACCACTGGAATAATGATAGCAGTCCACAGTTTAATTCACACTATGGGCCATATTGGCAATGCAGGTGAGATGATTAGTACATATATTTTAATATAAAGGAAAAAGGGGGGGGGGCTTTTTTTTTGCCTTTCTGAGTTTAAGGTACGATTGGTCAATTGGATGAAAAATTAGCCCCAAATTTCGTTTTGTTTTTATTAGTTTATAGATTTAGTATAGCCACTTCAGAGTAAGGTCTGACGACCGGACTCTTGAACATTGTCAAAATAGCTCTGACCATTCCACTCGGACTTTTTTTTTCAGTTATTGTTTCTGAAACGAATAATATCACCGCCGTGGAAGTTATATTTACCACAAAGGCTAACCTAGGTTGGTTACTTGGTTCTGCACCAATAACTGGGGTCCTATTATGTCCAATATTAATAGTTATGGTGATTTGTTCCATGTCCTTTGTCAGAAGAAGTGGTCATTTTGAGGTAAAATCAGTTTTTAATTATTATTTATTACTCAGAGGCGACAAGAAAAGTAGTATCATGTTCTCGCTGTTATAATAAGTGGCTATGTAGCTAGTATATTTGTGAAAGCTATTGCTATGTAGCTAGTACATTTGTTAAAGCTATTGTTATGTAGCTAGTACATTTGTTACAGCTATTGCTATGTAGCTAGTATATTTGTTAAAACTATTGCTATGTAGCTAGTACATTTGTTACAGCCATTGCTATGTAGCTAGTATATTTGTCAAAGTTATTGCTATGTAGCTAGTACATTTGTTAAAGCTTTTGCTGTGTAACTAGTACATTTGTTAAATCTATTGCTGTGTAGCTAGTATATTTGTTAATCTAACCTGTACTCTTAGTTCTGCCGTCTGTAAAACTTGCGGCTGGGAACTGCTCAACAGCTTACAATTCTTGGTGATAGGACTGCAATAAGTCTGCAATTCTGGCTTCGATTTGAGAATTCGCCGCGATCGGGCGATAAAATACGCTTGTCTGCCCCAGTATTATGACAACATCACCATTAATAAAAATACACTTCATTGCAGATATTCTACTATACACATATGTTATATATACCATTCTGGATACTATGTATAATACATGCCAGTAATTTCTGGAAGTGGTTCATTGCCCCGGGATTGATATTCTTCGTTGAAAGTATCCTGAGATCCAAACCTATGAAGTTAGCTACACATGGTAGAACTTTTATTAAAGAAGTGAATCTACTTCCGTCCGGTGTAAGTGTAAACAGTTGTTCTTTAACTGTCAAGGGACGTTACTTAAATAATCATTGGTTCAATTTGAGAAGCACCTTCTAGCACTAGTAATAAACCCATATCATGAAAGATGGGGATGGGGGGAGGGGGTGCTACACATAAGACAAGTGGATCAGGTAAGTTACCATGGCAACTATGTTATTAAATCCAACAAGGCTGACGCCCTCTACGGTGAAAACAATGTATTATGTGCAGATAGGAAATCGACACGAGTGAAAGAAGTGTTAAAAAAGCTCACAGAGGATCGAATACCTGAAGCATAGACCATGGCATCGATTTTTTTTCTGACCGTGCAAGGACTTGAGAACATTCAATTTCAAGACCTACAAAACATAATCGCTCAGCAAACAAGAAACGCAACTATGTGAGTGCTAGAAAGTGTAGTTCTGTAGGTTGAAAAAAATTTGTATGGATTTTCTGGTAAAACACAAACTTATAATGAACACATCTTCCTTTTCAGGTTACACATCTAGTTATTTCCCGTCCACCTAATTTTGATTTTAAACCTGGAGATTATTTATTTATACAGATACCTATGTTAGCTAAATACGAATGGCATCCATTTACTATCAGTAGCGCACCGGAAATGGAAGGTAACTATGGTGTCCTATGCTGGATAATTTTGGAACAACGGTTAGGATCAGATGCGGCTGTCACAATTGTATTTGGTTAAGCAAGTGATAGTAACCTGCTCTTATCCGGATTCCTGGGTTCGATGCCTGCAGAAGTCGAGAAGGCTCCTTTGGATTTCAAATCCTGATTCTCCCAATGAGTAATGCATATTCGAGGGAAGAAAACTTTAAGCCGATTGGATGTCTACCGTGACAGATCCACCATCGTTCTGCAGATTTTCCGAAACTACCATGCGCTGTCATGTTAAGAAGAGAGTACGTGAATATTATTAATGTCGCTATCAGTATGCCTGCTTGTGTCGATAAACGGGACAAAAAACTATCAATTCATTCTCAACCTTTTCTATATTCAAGGTTTCATCTGGTTACATATCCGATCAGCTGGTTATTGGACAAAATCTTTATATGACTTCTTTGAAAAATACGGCTCTGATCAGCGGAGAAAATCAACCATTACAGGCCAAATAAATAAAGGTATGTACAGAAATGAAATGAATGGAGTTTTACGTCCTATTTTTCTGCACTTGGTGGTAAAGATGTGTATCTAAGTAATGTAAACGATACTAGAAGCCTTATATTTCTAAAAGAGACCCTATTAGATCGCCTTTCTTTGATCTGAAAGGTTTATGGTTGACAATAGGTGATTAAAGAAAAAATGCAAGGGAGGTAATACATTGAGTATTAACGTACCAGTCATGTATGGACCGACTCTACCAATTCGTTTACAATTTGTTCACAAAATTCAATCTTCTAAAAAAATGTCCAGAAATCTTGTTGAAAACTTTCCAATATGGGGCATGGACCAAAATTCAATATATCATAACCATGAAAATTTTGAGTTAGCCAAACTGAAAGTAGACCATATTTTTTTATCAATATCCGCTTCACTAACACTGCATACAAAACGACTATTTTTAGAATTATTCATCCGCATGAAAACGTCTCATCATCTCACAAAAACAGGCATGCAAAACCCCAAAAGGTATTGAGAAGAGGATTTCTTAAAATAGCAAATATACAATCATTTACACAAAATGTCTTAATAGTCCATATTATTATAACTTATCATTATACTAAAGAAATACATGGGAAATAATCTCGATTAAGTTGAAGGTCTTTAAGAGAATATCTAATTCAATAAGATCTCTCTCATAGTAAATCGGGATATTGAATGTTGACTACAAACTACACCTTGCTTCAATGAACTGTTTTATTGCAGCTTTCCATGATGGCTTAGATAAAATAGAAAGAGGAATCAAAGAAGTTTCAACATCTTTTACACATAGACAATCTGTAAGTAATGGTGATGCCTTTACACTATCACAACACATAGAGAAAACCAAGCCGAATTTATGGTATGCCTGATCAAATCATAATCAATAAAAGCATAGTCACCAAGCTAACAAAAGTTGAAATTGAAATATGGATTTTTTCATTGTAAAAATGTATTAATACACTTTCGAAATGCATAAAATACAAGCATAAATTCCTTCATTTTCACCCCCCACCCCTACCTTTTAGGATGCATTAAAAAAATTGACCGTAGGCCCCTCCAATCTGAAGTTCTGCAGCCGACTCTGTAATAAAACCGATGAGAAACTTTCTACCCAGTGTATTACACCGTACTCCAAGAATGTGAAGAGATTTCAGATTTCAGAGAGAAAGCCCGTTCACATGTAGTTCTAAATTTTCTCTACCACCAGCCAAGAAACATTCGCGGTCCAAATAGAAACGAATAGCAATAGAAATTGATATCTTTTTAAAGCTCATGTTAGTTTTACATCTTTTTTTCAGTCAAGAAAACATGTAAGAAAAAGTACAGTCAGACGAAGAAAAGATACGTCTAAAAAGGTCCATATTGAGGTAAGTTAACCTTGCCATTAACATGTACAAATATCTAGATATACATAAACTATACAGAAAAGCCAACTTTTAAGGTTGAACAATCGCGAAATTGGTTCGACTTGATGTCCACTGTCCAACTTCAGCAAAGAATTTGAAGAATTACATTTAAAAATTTTTTTTAAAGAAAGGAACTTATTTGTTTCTAAGAAAGATAACAGCTGAAGTTTACGAGGATCCTGTGTCTACCAGCTGCTCCTTGGCCCAATATCTTTCCTGGTTTATTCGTCCCTATTTACAGGTCGCCAGACTTTCACACATCAACCCACGACCAACATTTTTCAACTGGAACACATTGTCAGGGTTTCATCATGGTCCTTTTCCATTTTGTTACAATACCATTCTTTCACCTTCAGGTATATTTAGATGGTCCGTATGGTACATCAACCCGAGAGATCTTCCAAACGGAGCATGCCGTTCTGATAGGATCTGGAATTGGTATCACACCTTACGCTTCCATCTTACAGAGTATCATCTATAGATTTAATGCTATCACCAGAACTTGTCCAAAATGCCACCATTGTTTTAATGAACCTTTAGCCGGTTCCATGATGAAACTTAAAAAGGTAAAGTATTCAACTCCGACAATCACCATTTGATTAGAACCCATCTTCGCGAACCCATTTTCGTGCAGTAAAATAGATGGTTATTTCATTTCTTCCCACTTATAAAAATAAAAACCAAAATTGTAAGGCATGTGGAATCTAAAAGGATGCCGAGCTGTACTATTGTTTGCTGTGGATTACCACGTATCAAAATATAGTTATACGTCGGTATGTACAGCGCTCATTTTGTTATCTGATGTCCTATATCCTGTATTTATTATGGTATTGCTTGTGGATATTTTATGTCATTTTGTATCATCATTTGAAATTCTAAATCATATCTCAATGTCTATTTCAGGTTGATTTTGTCTGGATTAATCGAGATCAGAGAGCTTTTGAATGGTTTACAAGTCTTTTGACTCAACTGGAATTAGAACAAGTTAAAAATGGCAGTCATCTAGACAAAATATTAAATCTCCATATGTACATGACAGCCGCCGTCCAGAAAGCTGATATGAAGGGAATCGGATTACAAGTAGCTCTTGATCTAATCCATGAAAAAGAACAGCGTGATTTATTGACAGGTTTGAGAACAAGAACTAAAGCTGGCCGTCCAGACTTCAATGAGGTATTTTCTATTTTCCTCTTCTTTCCTTGATATCTTCTCGAATATGCATTTATTGTGCATTCTACTTTCGCTTTCACCTATGCGTCAAAGGACAAGCGGAAACACGTCGAAACGTTGTTTAAAATTTGGACACGTGAATTTTGATTTTTAAGGTTACGATTTTACGCTGATTGCACACCGCAATGGTGTTGAGCGTTCTTCCGCCAGTTAATACAGAAAAAACCAGGTGTCAATATAAATTAAATTTGTTGGGTCGTCCAAGATTCCAGACTACATTTCTCGAACCTTCCGATTTGGTCATTCTATGTTACTCTCTTTTTCAGTTGTTTAAATCCATAGCTGCTCAAAAACACGGAAAGGTTAAAGTATTTTTCTGTGGTGCCCCTGTTGTTGGGAAAGCTATTAAAGAACACTGTGCAAAGTTTAAATTCGGTTTTCGAAAGGAGAATTTTTGAATCATTTTTCAACGATTTGTTGTGTCTTCCATTTGGATTGTGGATCAATGTGCAAAAGAAATCCCGTTTGGACAAAAAACGATACTTCCACATTGAAACAAATTCTGAGAACTCAAATCTGTATCGCGTTCTCATTGATGTGCCGGATGTCCTGAATTCAATGTTATGCTCTTTTGACGTTTCACTATATGTTTTCAGTATCTTATACTAATATCATATGTTCTCTGGACGTGTGCGTTTCAATTCGTGAATCACAGTGTTCCCGGATGTTCGGATCACGCTGGTTGCCGTTCGAAAAACCACGATTCTTATAAACTGTGTATTTTTACGAAAATTGAGACCATTGTAGATATGTTCTCAATAATTGTTAAATTCATAGATAAGTTAGCGTGTTCCCAACTTTATCGACAATTTTCAATAGAGTGTCATCTCATGATGATGTTCTTGAATCACAATATTTCAACGGATCCTCAAAAGTAGGTCCACATGGTGAAACAAATATGACGTAAAACTCCATTCATTTCATTTCAAAAATCGGGAAACAATTTCATGTTCTCATTGATATGTTCAATACCGCAGCAACCGTGTCTACCGTGTTATATCCAGAGAAGTTTTTTAATGGCTCACACACTTACTTTTAAATCTTAAACATGCTATCCCGTGAACTTATGTTCTCAATGTCGTGTTCCATCGCGTTGTCATGTTCCTAATTTATTCGTTTTTTGTTGATCTGTGTTATTCTGTATAGACTAGACTTTGAACTATCTAAAACTCTTTACCGTTATATTCTGAAAAGCGACCAAATGTTACAGATGACGTTCTAGTTGTAACGCCTCGAACAGCGACAGCTCGTCTTCCGGACATAGATTGATATTACGGTTTTTCGATTAACAGACGTGCTCTGTTTACGTTATACAAATTACTATAGTAAGGTAATAGGTTTTGAAGAGCAATACCGGCTCGAAAGTACTGGCGGATTCGAACCACAATGCAGAAGTACCGCTTACAAATTTTTTTACCGTTACCGAGGCTTCTTTTATGTAACACATGTCTGTTTAAAATTGTGATAAAGAATACTGTTCACATCATTTTCAATGGTTGATTTGCAACCAATAACGTATCATTAATTATATTGTCTACTTTTATAGTGACAGTGCTTCATTTTGTTATCACCAATTTGTATCGTGACCGCTGTAAATATACCAAGTGATCTATAATGGAATTAATTAACAAATGAAATCCACCTTACCCGATTGCGTTGAATACTAGTAACCATTTTTTATTTTATTAACATTTTAAATTTGAGATATTTTTTCTTTTTACAATAAATATTTTAAAAATGAACCAAGCATTTTAAACGGAATAAGACCCTGACATGAAAAAAAAAACTGTAGTCGTTCGAATGGGACAAAAATCGAGCCCCCCGTGTGCTACAGGCTGTGCTCGTTAAATATCCCTTGACAACAATTCTGACAACCGACAAATTCCATTTCTGCTACTAAACCTGCGGGTATATTATTTGTCCTTGACAGTTGGTATCTAAAAACAAAAGGCGCAAGTCGCTGCCATAGAAAAATGTCCATTATCGCACACTGCATGACGTTCATTAGCCTAGTATCCTAAACACGGCATCGCTGGTCTTGTTTGTTCGCCACGAGATGATGGCGTTTACGAAATCTAGGAGTATATATTAAAATATTCTGCTAACATTAAATTTTCGAAAATTCGATTATTCAATTATTCTTGCTATAAATACCACCTTTAAAGTTAACACAATATCAAACAATTTCAAATTTTAATGACACATCTATTCTGTTTACTTTGTGAAAATCTGGCTCTGAAGCAAGTTACCTCCCCCGAATAGTTTATTTTTCACGGTATGGTTGTAACGTCTGCTTGAGAAAAATAAAAATATTGAAACGGACTATAGCAGAAATGTTCGCGTGGATAAAACTTTTAGTATATAATAACTGGGCCTATCTTCTCTCTCACGCATGTAAAGTATGGAGCGTTTATAGCTGCGCGTGAAATAGTGGATACTGAAATAATTCGGACATACTGACACTATAAAAATAAGGTATGACATTTTTACCCCATCTTCATTTTTACGTATTTTGACATGTACACTGAATTATTACCAACTGCAACAAATGACCGTGTCCAATTCGGAAGCGGCGGCATTCCGTAAACTAGGGAAATCAAGTGCGACCACTTTTCGAATTCTTGTTAACATTCTATTTTGAATTTGAAAAACACCATATTATGGGTCGATTTAAAGAATATATTAAAATGTAACGCTGATGATTTTTACTATTTCATTTTTAACAGCTGTTTCTTTATAAATATGATAACCTATATGTCAACATAGTTGTAAGTAGGTCTAACTATCGTCTGCTAATGAGTGTGTTCTCAAAACGCTGTTCTGTGCTCTGCTAATGATTGTGTTCTTATAACATTGCTCTGTGGTCTGCTTATGATTGTGTTCTCAGAATACTGTTCTGTGGTCTTCTAATGAGCGTGTTCTCAGAATACTGTTCTGTGGTTTGTTAATGATTGTGTTCTCAGAATACTGTTCTGTGGTCTGCTAATGATTGTGTTCTCAGAATACTGATCCTGATTCTAAACATGAATTCAGTGAAGGCCGACAAATCTGACCCTACCCAGTTCCCCCGACGTGACATTCGGATGGGATATGGGAACTTGGTTTAGGGCCAGACATACAATGTCCATTTTCATGGGAATTGCTCAGATCTATTTTTTGGTCGCTAGTTTTTAAGAATTCTCACCACGACAATGCCGAATTTGGCATGACTTTTGGTATTTATACAAAGCTGAACCATTAATGAGTTGATCAAGATATTGTAAAATATTCTTCGATGTCCCTGTGCCACAGTATTTTGGTAAATTGGGCTTTTGTCATGGGTCCCATGTGCTACATCTCGACAGTTGGAATTCGAAAAATAGTACGCTCGTGCCGCTGTCCTCGCATTGCACATTGCATGGTGTTGTCCGTCTTCATTAGCCCACATGGTGTAAAAAAAGGAGGTCGTAAATCTCCATTCATTTTATTTCCACTTCTTATTCATCTTGGTCGGTATATCATTATTCGTGTCATAACGTCCCTGTCCATCGTGTTTCTACATAAATAAGTAAATAAATGCTACTGCCTGGTGTCGCATAACACATTAATGTGATGGTTGTCATTCCAATTCGTTTACTGTGTCAAGGTTAGCCAAAATGTGCACATGATATACACCAATTCAAGAACGGAAAGTGTACAGTGTATGTGTTAATAAAGGTAGAGATGCGCCATTATGAAGGGGGGGGGGGGGATTTTAGTCGAACTGTCATGCAAGGAAATAATTTTATATGATTACTGATTAGCTCCATTTCTGATATAAAACCCTATCATTTTTCATATATATCGTGCCTAGGTCACTCGGGACTAATAGAATTGATTAAAATATGTCATCGTTTCTCTTCATCAAAAATAAACAATGATAAAATCACGTGTCATGACCCGAGAATTTAATAATCATTGTCTAAATTATCAATAGAATGATAAAGCCTTTTATAAAATATTTACAAAACTGTATTTTATAAATTCACTAGTATATAGTCTTATGTACATTATGTTATATATATACTTAATACAATATAAGTTATATTTAATGTCAAAAGTTATATAAATTACATAGTTATATAACTACTATGTTATATTGCTTGTCGAATGGTTTACCACCAACAAGACTTCAATGCTTCTCAACCTTCTCGAAATAATTCTTCCTAAAATAAATCGGTCATTTTGAAAAGTATTTCACTTGAAAAAATATTTTCAACGATTAACCATGATTGAATATGAAATAATACTCTACACATCGACATAGTTCAATGTCCGTTCAAGATTTTCTGTTTGTTCAGGGTGTATGATGACAATTTCAGTTGTGGATCATCTGCCTCCTATGTTCGCCCCAGTCAGACGATTCCTTCCCATTTACACACTTTGCAACAATCCTTCTGGTGATCGTCAAATTCCTCCCCTGTTAAGAAGCACAGACTTACATGTCCTGCAGCATTAGTGTTGTATCTCTCCGTTTTGGCAATGATCATGCAACCAAAAGTACAATGTCTAAGAATATTTTTCGACATATTCAAGATACCTCATTCTATGGCATCAAAATGCCTTCCGTGCTGAAAATTTATTGTTTGAATAGAATTATCATATGGGACTTCATGAGGTTCGGCCATAATGATAAAAGCAAAGTTAGCGAAAGACAACGACAATACATAGAATAGTATGCAGACTGGACTAAACTCCAGTGGAAACTAAATTTGCAAGTCTGAAATGCTCAAATATAATTGATTTATTAAAGCCCCGTCACACTGGAAAGACACCTTACTGAGCTGCTACTGCGACGGAAAGTTAGAGCGTATATAACCGTGGTATTGGCATTTAGGAAGCGTCAGATATCGTACGGTTGGCGATATTGTCGCTGTTGAGATCGCCGTGAACGCAATAAGAATAAAAGTGAAATGCACCAAGCTCTTGGATTTTATTAGAAACGTGCCTTGGCAGCGCAATATTGCTGCAATATGTTGTAATTTGCATTTTTATGTGACCCTTTCTCACGTTTTCTTCACGTTTTTCGGTGTTTAAGTACAATTTGTATTGTGTGACGAGGCCATAATAGCGCGATATGATATTAAAAGATCGATCTTGAAATTCATTAAAATATTTTCTTAGATGCAAATAATATAGATTTAGTCTGGTTTATCAGACACTGAATGGCTTACCATCAACAAACATTCGGTTCAATCAACACTGTCATTACATTCATTACATTTCATTACACATGACGTGACATGAATTACGTTATGAATCATTGATTAATACCGTTATATGGTAATGCATATCTTAAACTGTATAGCTATTTGCATGATGTTGATTTTTGGTCAACGTACTAGAAAAGTACAGAAGTCAGAGGCAAGATAAAATATCTACTCATAGTCGAATGCGTCATTCATGGTCAGTGGCGGCGGCAGAACTTTGAATTCGGAGAGGCCTCTTTTTTCGAATCCATCCCAGAGGGGTTCTGGGTAATTAAGAGCTTGAAATCTGCATTTTATGCAATTTGAAACAGCATTTTCTCAATAGCATAACGATTTTGCTTCCACAAAAATTGCAATTTTTTATTCGGGCGTTGGGAAATTAACCTATATTCTATTATGTAGAACTAACCAGTACAGCAAAGTTAATTAATTAATTCCAATTATCTTATTATTTTGTGCATTTGATAATTGTTAATGAATAACTTTGAATTAAAGAAAAGGCCAAGCTTAATTGTCTCATTTACCAAATCTAATCAAGTTTTATATTGAAGGTAATACGTGTATATCTAATTGAAAGAACTTCGTACAAAATGCAACGATGGCGGTAATGAAACAAACAAAATCTTTTCTTCCGCATTCTGGGGACCCTCTTTAAGTCAATTTAATGCCTGTCTGGAAGATTTAAAGATGTTCAGCCTATAGTTATACTCTTTCACTAATTTAGATATCTTAATAATTTTGTATTTTTTATACTTAGGCAAGGTGTTGGGACCCGTGGAATTCGTTCAGTGGCAGTTGAGCCATTGTAATTTGAGTATCCATTAGATTGAATTTTATATCTACATTTTCTCGGTTTTTGGTCTTTGATTTGGATTCAATTTTTCAATAAACCTGTGTGAGTTATAATCCTAAGATATCCAGGGATAAGCCACACTAAACGACAAACGTGGATTAAGATGTATTAGAAACTGTCTCCTCTTAAAGGACGAACTAAATTAAATTCATAGCTGAAATTTCAAACGGGTTAGAAATAACTTTATATAAGGTCGAGTCGAACTCGTACTAATCGTTTAATCTGAGATGTGTTTGACATTTTCTTCCCATATGTTATTTGAATTATATAATGAGTTTTTTCTTTCGTCTTGTTGGACAAACCGTGTGAAATATTTATTAAGTCGCAAAGATCAAGCGAATCCTTGCAATTATTCTAAAGTTTAAAGAAAGTGTGATATTATACTTGGTTAAGCCAGCGTTAGACGTATAAGTAAAAAGTATAAGTAAAAATTACATAGATAGGTATATACATTTATAGAGCGTTCTGTACCATCTGATAGAGCATCCTGTACCATCTGATAGAGCATCCTCCTGTACCATCTGATAGAGCATCATGTACCATCTGATAGAGTATCCTGTACCACTGAAAGAGCATCATGTACCATCTGATAGAGCATCCTGTACCATCTGATATTGCATCATGTACCATCTGATAGAGCATCGTGTACCATCTGATAGAGCATCATGTACCATATGATAGAGTATCTGATAGAGCATCCTGTACTATCTGATATAGCATCACGTACCATCTGATAGAGCATCGTGTACCATCTGATAGAGCACCATATACCATCTGAAAGAGCATCATGTACCATCCGATAGAGTATCATGTACTATCTGAAAGAGTATCTGATAGACCATCCTGTACCATCTGATATAGCATCATGTACCATCTGATAGACCATCCTGTACCATCTGATAGAGTATCTGATAGAGCATCATGTACCATCTTAAAGAGCATCATGTACCATCTGATAGAGTATCTGATAGAGCATCATGTACCATCTTAAAGACCATCCTGTACCATCTGATAGAGTATCTGATAGAGCATCATGTACCATCTTAAAGACCATCCTGTACCATCTGATAGAGTATCTGATAGAGCATCCTCTAGAATGTAGAATATCTGTCAAGATTGGTTCACAGCAGCTCCCACAAAAATGACATTCATGTTTGTTCTCTAAATGCTGATCATCATCCGTATGTCACGTCCGAGGAACGGGTTGGGCCAGATTCGCCAGGCTACTGTTAGAACAGTGTGTATCTGTATCTAGTAGAACATTATATATTGTAATATTTAACCATGGCATGTCACTGTAACCTAAGCATTGACATGTTACTGTTACATTTAATTTTATTACCCCCATTTGTCTGGAGACAAATTCTTATCGTGCTTACGTCTAGACACCTGATACCACTTTTCATTAGGAAATACTTACTCGCTTATAATAGATATACTTCCTCATGTGAAAAGTTCATTGGCTGCTACCAATATTTCGTCAATATGTTGTTACGAATTTCGGGGTTCGTTTTGCGGTTCGGATCGTAAGTACTTGGTTTATTTATTGTACATGGGCGCTGTTGATCTGAAAAAAATCCTTAAAGAAATTTGTTATTACTTTTGATCACACAATGACATTGAGACTAACCATTTTATCTACATCTGGGGTTTTCAACTTTTCTTTCTTTTACCCCTTTCAAGATCCTTGAGCGATTTCGTTACCTCCTATGATTTTCTCATAGGTTTCTTTGCAATCATTTTCACATAAGAGAATATGGCCTGACTGAATAGAACGAATTGTTATAGTCTAAATAATCTATGCTTGACTACAAAGCGCTTCAATACCCCCCTAAATTTCAAAATTACCCTCTTGGTTGAAAATCCATGTTCTACACCATCACTATTTTTTATAAGAGAAGGTGCTTGTTCAGACTCAGCAATTCTACTGGCACACTTTTTCTTTTTTCAGATAGTGCGTAAGGCTATTTTCGAAGATGGGACAACCACCAAATGACGAAGAAAAGAGGGATGACATCACTATACAAGTACCCACAGAGGGGGTAAGACTTTTTTTTTGTTAGCGGATATATCATCATCAACACATTTGATATTGTTTAGACGTTTACAAGTTAGCACTACAAATATGCAGTCCATAAACTTACAGATTTCATTGCATCTTGCTTTCAAACACGAGGTGACAAAAAACATCACGAAATAACCACACTTGGTATCCTTGAGGAATGTTTTACCAATCAAATCCTCTGTTCAATAAAAGCTTCGTCTTGGAGGAATTTTAGGATATCGGTCGTAATGCACGGGGACGTATCTATACCTGAGGAGGGGGGAGGCCAAAAATGAGTCGTGTCTCTCCGAGGCGAGGCAAGGCGAGGCTCGAAGGGCTGGGGGACTGAGAGCTGCCAGTAGAGGCCTCCAGAAACCAATGGATATCAGATGGCCTGAGCTGAATTTTTGGCATTTAATGGGCAGGGATTGAATTTCACTTTCAATAAGATCTTTCACGGGCCTGATAAATAAGCCACTGGTTTTATGCATCCACTTGTGTCTTATTTTAACAGTGTTCAGTTTAGGGTCGGTGAGTATACAATAGAATTCATGTGGTCAAAATATTACTGAACTCAATTTATAAAATAACATTCCCAGATCATCATTGCATGAGTAATAACATCACAACATTACACTGGACTTTCAAATTGATATAAATGATGTTTTCAGAAAGTAACGGGTCGGTTGATCCTGGCGGTTTTGGCAGCAGTTTCTGGATCGTTTCTATTTGGTTACAATACTGGTGTTATCAATGCACCCGAAGAAGTAAGTAATTTAACATTAGGGTTTTTTGAGTGCATACAGTGGCGGCACCTGCCTCCAAGGACTGTGGGTACAACTAGGGGCAACTTGACTCAATGGTCTGAGAGGGTTCTCCCCAAAAGTTTCGAAAAATTGAATTGATCTGGTGCTTTCTGACACATACTTTGGGAGAAGAACGTAAAAATCATATTTCTGAATTTGTTAAAAATGAAGTTGGGGTTCCATTTTGGATGCAAACCATTTTTCTTTGAGTGGAAAATGCCTTCACCACTGAGTGCATAGTGTAAATTATTTGAATATAATTCAGTTAGGTTGAGCTGGTGTTATTTTGACATAGTTTCAGTTATTTTGATATAAATATTTTAGTGTAAATTGGATTACTTTCTGTCACGATATTTAAAGTTTTATACATGTAGTTCCACAGTGTAATTTTAACGGATATCGTTTTCTAAATATTTATTTTGTTTGAATTGCCATCTGAGATATATGTTTACTTTTTATCAATCAAAAGAAAGAAACGAACCAATGAAAGTGAGACATTGTTAGTTTCCAGGGCGCTATTGATATATTTTCGAGCTGATTTGACCATCATCATCATCGCATGTGACATTGATTGTCAATTGTGTAATTGCAGGCGAAACAGAAATAGGATTTTCATATTTTAGAGTGATACAGATAGCTGTGGTCTATCAGCTATATATTATTAATACATGTCAGTACTTAGTAATTACTGTCGATTTGCTACTAATCTCACATAGCCTACTTAAAAGGATTGTAAAAAGGTTTTCTTAAATTTGTATGTGTATCGAGGACACTGATAGGATTAATTTCCACCATTCTTATTTTCAGTCAGTCTGTGGTTCCTGCAATTTCACTAAAACGAAATGTATGATGACGTCACTAATTGCAAAATAATCTTACCACATAAGACCCTTCTGGATTAGTGACATCAAACACTTAGAGTGGAATTGCTGGAACCACAGATCTCTGATTGAAAATTGGAATGGTGCCTACAAATCAATGCTATCAGTGTCCCCGATACACATAATTTTTTTAGTAAACCTCTTTACAATCTCTTTAAATGTAATACTAACCCAACTGTTGTCATATGAATAGATGTGATAATTATGTAAAATTCATATTTAAATATCAAACCTTTATTTAGAAGTGAGTGTTTATCGATTTTTGTTAAAACATGTACTATATACTATATGTCACAGTCACATCATATTTATCATTTCTTCAACTATATGAATATACTATGGATTATAATTTCAGAAAATCAAAGCATTTTTAAATTCTACAAATATAGATAGAGATGGCGAACCATTGACAGTTGCTACCCAGACCAATCTCTTTGCTATTATAGTGGCAAGTTTTGCTATAGGTGGTGCAGTTGGCGGTCTGGCAGCAGGACCATGGGCTGATAAATTTGGACGGTATGTTCTGGACAAAGAGATCTGATCTTTTTCCAATCCGCAAGTTTCAAAGTTCGTCGATTGTAGACCTTTTATATAAAACATGGCAACTTATGGATCGTGTATTGATCCATGGCGATTGCAAAACTTTAATGTGATTTTGAATACAAAATCTAAGCCTTGTTACAAAAAAGGAGATGGAATTGCAAAATGTATAAGTAGATAATTTGGTGGAGGTCGCTAGCTAAGCAGGGAAGCCCCCACACCCCCTCTCCCCTTCCCGGGTTAACAGTGTCATACAGATCTGTAGTATGGGGAGTAGTATATCCTGACGAGTAACGATGTCTAGTGTTTGGTTGCAGTAATGGAATTCGTCAGTTGTCAGAATTTTTTCAGAGGGGCAATCTGAATTGTGTCAAATTAATACTCTCTCGGCGGATCCACATGGCTAATAATAGGCCTATTTATTTGGTATGATTATGTTTGCAGATTTATTCTTGTTTCAGAAAAAATGGATCATTGATCAATACCATATTTGGAATTGTATCAGCTGCTCTGATGTTCTTCAGTAAAATGGCCGAATCTTACGAAATGCTGATTGTGGGGCGATTGTTAGGAGGAATTTGTTGTGGTGAGTTCATTATCAGGGTGGGTGGAAGGGGATTTGTTAATCAGCTTCTTGCACTCCACACTCCCATCGCCACCCCCACCTTGCCCCCCGTAGAAACGCCACTGCATCCAATCTGATAAGCAACAGTCGATAAACGATTTGCTCATACCGAAAAATTAACTGATTAATAGCATATGATCAAATGGATGGTCACATATTATTGCGATCGCCAGGTCGACGACGAAATGCTAGTTTTCTTCTTAGATACCTTTGTCCGTTCACCTACACCCAGCGATTAATAAGATTCTTCATCAGAACTGTTGCCACCAGTTACTTGCAGTCGTTGAAAATTCAGTTGCCGAATTCAAGCAGTCGTAAGATCGAATTGAGTTCCCTATATCCCTAAATTCACTCATCTAAGGTTATCCGTTGCTTATCATTCTTTTTTTGAAAAATAGAAACTTCACATAGTCTTTATTTACAATTTTGCTACCGTGATCAATAGGTTTTTTTTATAGCTAGTAACAATCTGTGATATTTGTTCAGGTATAGGAATTATCCATCTCAATTCTATACTACACGTGAAAATTCTATACAGTAGAAATAATAGTGAAATATGATCTTGTGATTGATATTGATGAACAATGGAGATATTTAACGTTGACCTTTACTCTCTTTGTTTGTTAATAATCACCGCCAATACCCGACTATACAGACCTTATGGGAAATTATATTAACTTTTCTCTAATGACAGGATTTTACAAGCTACATGTTTATTATAAGCAACCAAAATGTGATTTGTGATCGGTTACATTGGCTTGTAAAGTTCCTTACAAAAGCCTTAGAAAAACCGTCTTGCATACAGACGCCGCACATAACGTTTAGGAACTGAGGGCCATTTTCATTTTGGCTTTTCTTATAAAAAAGATCAAGACGTTTTATGACTTTCTGGAACGAAATGTCGGTGTAACATCGCTAAAACTGATTTTTTTTTTTAGCATTAAAATTGTCAATGAATTTTGTTTCTTATTTTTGTGTTGTTTAGGTCTGATAACGGGTCTTACACCAATCTATTTATCTGAAATAGCTGCTCAGAATATCCGAGGTGCTTTAGGTGTCCTGCATCAGCTTGGTGTGGTTTCTGGTCTCCTGTTGTCTCAAATCTTAGGATTTCCCGAGATTATGGGTACTGCTGATTTATGGCACGTTTTACTCGGTAAGTGCCTATGTCAACTTCGATGATATATAGGGCTAAAATCAGATGAGACTGTATCTTAATTTTAATGGTACTTTTTCTTTATCGGATCAATGAAGGTCAAGAAATTTGTCCTTTTTTTCCTTTTAATTGGTTCACCACATTATTAATTATAAAGTTTTCAACTTCACAATCGGAATACCAAGCATTTATCACCACTTACCTACTCATTGTCTCATTGTCCACCGTGAAACCTGCAATTGTTCGTGCGGTTTTGAGTTTTTCTCATTCCACTTATATTAGACGAAGGATATCAGCAGATGGTGTCAAAATAAGGGGTATACGGACTTTAAAAGCTCGAAAACAAAAACAATTTGGGATTTAAAAAGATATTGTTAACTGATGTCCCATTCATTTCCAATTCTTGCACAGTGATCATTGTTTACCTTTGAATTATGACTTTTCCCCACAGGTCTATCAGTAATACCCAGCGTTCTTCAACTATTGATATTTCCATTCTGCCCAGAAAGTCCACGACATTTACTAATTTCTAAAAATGAAGAATTTAACGCAAGAAAAGGTAATGAGGGGTTTTATTTTTAGTGTTGACTCGAACAATACCTGGAACATTGTAAACTAATTAATCTAATGTAACAACGAATGAAGATTGAGAAAACTCAAGCGAAATATTGAATGCATCACATGAATCGTAAAGATTCAAGGACTCAAAAGAGGTTTTCTAGCGACACGTCATTTAGCGTCCATTTTTTATATTTCCGATTCCCTGCCCATTGCCACAGTTTATCAGTTCACTACCAAATTTTGGCTTTATTCTTTTAGCACTGACAATTTTGAGAGGATATGATAATGTCGAACAAGATATACAGGAAATGAAAATAGAAAACGAAGCCCAGAAATCAGAAGCACAGGTAAGTGACGACTGGGTTCAGTGGAACTCAATGGACGATTCGTCATGTGCTTTTCTGTAGTTTTTTGCTATTTGAGTTACAGGCCAGACTATATGGTGAGTCACAAAGACTTTACAAAGATATCGAGCGGATTTCAATTTTAGAAGGTAGATCACAATTGGAGGTAACTGCGACATCATTTCGGGGAGACAGACCTCATTAAGATCGATTAAAGAATTGCAACCATTGTGTGCATCAGACTTGGCTGTAGAAACCAAGTTTCTGTGAAATTTGTGATCATATATTGCAGGTCAACATATGGAAACTATTGACGTCAAAAAGTTTACGAATGGCGCTTATAATAAGTGTTGTAATGCATTTATCACAACAGTTTGGTGGTATAACTGCTGTAAGTAGTCGCAGTTGTTCTTTTTGGATCTATTCGGGATATCAATATGATATGATATAGTGGGTATTTATAGGTTGGCATTTCATCTTTCTGCTGTCGATAGTTTTCTGGAAGGGTCGGTTCAATAAAATTGCTGTAGCAGGCAGACTATGTTCAGTTCATGAGCCATTATTTGCAAGGTACTCCGGTATGTTTGCAACTGAGCTTGCACTGTTAGCCCATCTCAACAGTGGGACTCGTAGTATTGTATTATTTATTTGGCTAATTACATTAGAATAAATTTAATCAAAATGTAAATGCAGTTAATAGTGAACAGAAACGCAGTGTCAACAATGTACAGTAGTTTAATGCGTATCATGTGATCCATTTTCTCCCATCGGTCAGTAGGTTAAGTAAGCCCAAGACAGATTATAAGATGAAGAATTAGGTCGAATGATATCAGCAATAAACTCTAAGCACGTCTACGCGTGGTATATCATAAGTATGTATATAGATATAAATATGCGATAAAATGTTTAATATACTTGATACGTTATGATAAAAACAACGATGTGGTTAGGGCTCAATGATATATATTTTTACTTGATAACAGTTGCTCAACTAGAGTGCGTGCCAATGGACTTTTGTGAGCTGGTGTCGGTACCCCTGGAATTGTTTTTTAATTATGCTCTTCTGCATTCTGAGACCCACATTTTCTCAAATTTGGACATAATATTGCCCTTGGTAGGGTCCAAGCATAAGTTGTTAACCATTTTATTTTGTGTGTTAACCTTTTGGATACTTACTTGGTACATTTTTCTGGGAAGTGGGGGCACCCCTTAAGGGTTTGGCCCCGTGGACATGATTCAACCACTCCCTAGAGTAGTTGAGTAACTGCTTGAAAACGTATAAACCCAATTAATTTCTTTTAATAAATATGGTCTAAGTTTCTTCTCAGGTGCTAAACGCAGGTGTCATCATGTGTTTATTTATCATTACTAATACTAAATCGTCAAATCATCATCGTGTACCTTGTACTCCACCGTAATGTATGTCAGAAATAGATAACTAGATATAAAACTTGTTTACATTACATGATCAAAGTTATAATACGTTACCCAGTGGCCAAATGACCCCACGTTTCAAACTTCGAACATAACAATGCAGAATACAATGGATTCCCTCTCTTTGAAACTTCAATGGTGAACTATTGTATATCAAAGTGAATAACGAGAGTTTTCTATTTGCGGCTTTCGTAAACCAGAAATAATTTACTAGATGAAGTTAACTCCGACGGTTATATATGAAAGTATCCGGTCAAGTTTTTATCACATCTGATAAAGGAACATGCTCTCCCCATACACAAACTAAAATCAACAAAACCTCTATTAAATCTCTCCAAAGCAGGCAAAACATTGTGTTGGTCATATAACTAGAGCTGTCCTAGCTGCCTGATTTGGTCTTGACATAATTTTATTCCTGTTTATATAATCTTGACCTGTTTATATTTGGTTTTATTGTGTTAACCTACATTAGATTATTGACTGTAAAGGGGTGTTATGCAAATTAACTGAAAATAGGCTGATATATGTACATATATGTTTTGAAAGATGGTTTCATATTCAATCTTATGACATAACATGGTAATCTTCTTAATGTATATCTCCGCGGAGACTAGAGAACCTCAAGAGAGGCCTATTCAGTCACTGGTGTAGGCTGTTACCATTATAAACCTTAGAAAAAGTATTCTTGAACTCAATCACTAGACAGCTTAACGCAAACCCTACCTACTCTACGTCCTACTCTTCTCCACCTAATAGGTGCTAATGTAGACGGACAACGATATGCAATGTACGATGAGGGAAATTTTACCAGGACAACCGCATTAGCCGATTCTTTTTCCATGTTCAACTTTTGAGGGATCTCCAACTGTCGAGGGATCTTTAATATGCACAGCCTGTGGCACACGGAGTCTTGGTTTATTGTCCAATCAGAACGAGTTGCCTTTTCCATGTCAGCGCCTGAGACCTGCATCACTGGCAAGGGGAAACAGGGTTGAAAAACCCAAAGGTATTATCCCATCATATGCCGGAATTGAACCCTTTCAGGTTAGGGGACAAGCGTCTAACTCACTGAGCCACTCGTACTAATTTGTATCTTATCGTTCACGTGTCTACGTACTCCCCATGTTACTGCTTTTTGTGACAAATATTTCACGACTAAAATGTTAAACTAAACCTTAATTATATAATATACTCTCTTTTCAGATATTTTACTATTCTTCAACGAACTTCCAAGATGCTGGTTTAGATACTAATACTGCTATACATGCTACCAGTGGAGTAGGTGCCGTCATGGTGGTTATGACGATTGTGACCATACCGCTAATGGACAAAGTAGGACGTCGAACTTTACATTTAGCTGGATTAGGGGGAATGTTTGTGTCCTCTATATTAATCACCGTCACTTTATCTCTCAAGGTAAATATTGTAATATTTATTAAGTATCAGTTTTAAAACTCTTGCTTTAATTTCAACAGTGACTAGTACGGAAGATATACCATTATGATATGGGTATATTTCATTATATAATTGTATATTTGCATTATGGTAATTTCCAAGTGGGAGATCGTTGCCTTAACCTTTGCAAATAAGGAGTGGTTCATACCTGTATGTTAACTTCTTCAGAATGAATCTCACCCGTAGTTACAGGGGCAAGGGAAGCGGTGCTTATTACTTGCCATTCAGAACAATCAAGTTTGGCTACGGTCCTGGTTTCCATTACGGTTTCCTGTTTTTAAAGGGAATAGCCGATACTGATACAACAAAAATAGAAGTAGCGATACTTGAAGTCGTTTTTCGTGTTTGCTTCTTCTATTTTCACAATCCGATATTCGTCCAATCGCACCAAAAAAATGTATTTCATATAGTATCGTTCAAGTATTTTTGCTTCAAATTTCATGCATTGCATACACATTAGAAACATTAGAAACATGGCCTTTTTTTACATGTATGAAACTCTTAATATTTTTACTGCTTTTCAGCATCAAGTAGAATGGTTTAATGTAGCTACAGTAGTTTTCTCCCTTGTATTTGTTGTGTTCTTCGCATTGGGACCGGGTAAGAGAAAAAATCCTGTGAATATATTCCAACGAGGCAGCTCTTGAGTTTCATCTCAGAAAGGCGGAATCGTTACTTCTTGATTTTATGATGAGGGTATGTAGCGCTTACAGAGTGCATATCCAAAACGAAGAGCATTCAGACAACTTTTCTTAGATGGCTACACGACCTCTTGGGTCATTCTCCTAATTATTCAGCTAGCCTATAAAAATATCAATGAAAACTGTATTTTATTTAATGTTTTATTTTGTAGGTTCTATCCCGTGGTTAATTGTAGCTGAATTATTCTCCCAAGGTCCGAGATCAGCAGCTATCTCCGTATCTGTTCTTGTCAATTGGGTGGCTAATTTTGGCGTGGGTTATGCCTTCCCCCATATGAAGGTACGAATATTATGAAATTGCAATGCCAAAATGTGAACAGCAAATAATGTAAACGAGATCTATATATTGCTTTGTTGACACCTCGATATCTATGATATCACCTGGTATACCTTAGTATCGTGTTCATATTAATCTTCCATTAGCCATATTATTAAGACCGCAATGTCTCGGTTTGTTGGATGCTTGCCTGAAGGTCCTGATCACATATTCTCGAAACGATCTTAGTGCTAGGATGTCTTGTGGTCTAACGAACACTGTTTCTAGGATATCCTAGCGCTTGGATCGTTTCGAAATTGTGTGGCCAGGGTTCAATCCCGACAAACTTCGAGACTTTCCAACCTGTTTCCCTTTGTCAGCGATGCAGAAGGCTTGTGTGCAATATGCTATGCGCTTTAAACATCTCCGGACAAATGTAATTCGAAAATGAGGAGCTTATGGCACAATCCTGGGAAATATTTTTCATGCAAACTGCCGTTTTGCCCGGCTTTTAACACAATTCTTACATCTGTAGGATGTTATATTGTTATTTAACTGTTTGTGATTTTATATGATCTTTATTGAATTATTTTGTGACTCTATTTTCAGGACGGCCTAGGAACTTTCTCATTTATTCCTTTTACAGTATTGTTATTGTTATTTTTTATCTTTTTATACATTTATTTACCTGAGACTAAAAACAGAACATTTGAAGAAATTACAAGCTTAATAAGAGGTGAAAAGAAAGCAGAAAATATTCATAAAGACAAAAATTCTACTCGAGAAAATTATCTGGTGTCCTACCAAAAGACTGACATTAACCAGTGATCAAAATATTATATTATTGTATATTTTGTATGTTATTGTGTATTACTATGTGTTATTGGATATAACTTAGTTTGTTTTGTAAATTTTTGGATATTTGTTAAATTGCGTCTATATTTTATGGGATTGTAAAGAAGTTTTAAACTTTTACGTGTATCGAGGACACTGATAGCATCAATTTGCACCATTTCAATTTTCAATCAGACGTCAATTCCATTTAAAAATAAGCGTTTAATGACGTCACTATCCCAAAAGCTGCTATTGATATTATATTATAGAGGCCTTTGCAAGAGTTTACAACGTGAATTGCAATAACCACAGACGTATGATTGAAAATTGGAATGGTGCAAATCGAAATATTTCTTCTGTGTTTTTCTTCGCCATGTTATACCAATAGAGATGACGTCAGTGAACGGCATTTTTTTTTAATCCAGATTAACTAGCCATTTATATTATCTCCCTTTGATAACCGAATCTATGGGTGTCCAGAACAATCCGAGCTTGAACATTAAAATAACGACTCGTCTTTTCTGGAGACTTTGCCATATTAAGTATTCCTGAAGTCTATGTACATATATGAAAGACTCATATTGATGTGGATGTCTGCACATGCGTTCTTGAAATATCTATATTATAAAGGCAGTTTTAACTGAATGTTATGGTTAATTTAAGAAATTGGGAATACAATAGTGAACAGTCATATAAATGATATGACTATGTGGAATGTCCGAAAGGGGTGCTTAGTTAACATGTCCAGACGCATAGTTGTATCAGGTGTTCCGCATTGCTTCGCAAGCAACAATCACCGCGGTGCTTATTTAAGTGGAGCTCAAGTATTTTTATTTGGACTTTAGAGCTTGAAGGAAGGTTGAAGACTGACCATGGGAACGACATTGTCCGCCAGAAGAGTCATCGACGTAATAAGTGAATACTACACGATTGATAAACCCAGTCGTAGGCTGGAATCATGTGTTCCAGAAGAGATCTCATTTAGTAATCATTCTCAGCAGACAGGACCTCGGTTACTGGTCCTAACTGAACGACAAAATATTTTTTACTTGACAGCCTCTGCTACTTGCAACAATGACTTTGGGAAACCGAACTAGAACATCTGAGGGTATCATTTCGATCTTTGTATGAAATCGAACTCGGGATCCAAATTCAAGAGAGGGCACCAAGCCACCATTAAAACACAAACCAAACTTATGACTTTTTTATTTAGCAGATTTTTCTTTTTCAATCTCTTAACAATAGTAATCTTTACAAAATAAAAAAGTACCCCATGACCTTGTTTGAGAATATGAAATCAATATTAAAGTGCTAGAGATCATAAATGATCACACACGTTGGATCGGTGAAGAACAATTTTTCTCTCTATTTTCGTTTTATGTTTATGTTGAACCGTCTTTCTTGTGCTGAACTTAGATTTAAGAAAAAAATTGAAGTAACAGTATATCATAAACTTTTGACTTAAATTTCAAATTCACCAAACAGCGCACTTTTGATCAAATTTTACTATAATAACTACTACTTTTTAAACATTCCAAGAAAGCAGGAGCTGTTTTTAATGCATTTTATATTCTAATTTTGGCATAAAAATGTAAGAATCAAAATTTTATTTCTTCAAAGTGACCACAAAGACATTCTTGCAGCTGCCATCGACTAACTTTCTTGATATTTCTGATTTCAAAAAGCACTTCATACCTTTTAAGTCGAAACTGACTTTAAACGCAAAATTTCAAAATCAACTTATTTTTTTATTAGACGACACTCTTAACTTTTAGAAAGTAAATTTAATTAACTTAGTTAAACGTTTCTTTAAATGTTGAACAAATTTTGGAACCCAATGAGCACTCCCTTATAGCCCCGTCACTCCTTACTGCTACGGCGACGGAAAATTAGCTTAGAGCGTGTTAAGTTCGCCACGTCTGAAACTGTACGATGGGCATCATTGTCGCCAATAATCGCCGTTGAGATCGCCCCCACGGAATCGAGAATGTCTTAAGACAAGCGCCTTAACATCTACATAAACGAAATAAAAATGAAGTACACCAATCCCATAGATTTTATTATAAAACGCAAATTGGTCGCATATGTCGCAGGTTGATAGACCGTTGTAGAATTGTAATTTTAAGGGTCTCTTTCAGTCGTTTTCTTTACGTTTGTCGGCGACATTTTTAGTTGAAATGGTCGAAGTCCGGCGTGACCGGGCTATAAAGAGCTGTAAAAGATGTATTCAAATTTTAAAAGCTTGGTAGAGAGCTGACTTCGGAACATACAGTTACAACAACCATGTTTACTTGTTTATTCCAAATTTTCACTTTTCACCGTTCAACTTCTAAAATATGTTTGGTAGTTAAAGTTATTCTTTTGCCTTGATAAAAAACGAAAATAAGAATATTTGGTCTGTAGCAGTTGATAATTGATAAAGTAAATTTTAAATGTTTTTGGGTGGCAATGATCACCAATTACTGTAAAATCCAGAATCTTTGTTGTCTCCACCTCGTTTAATAGGTAGCTCAGATTTTGATATCTCATCTTCTAAACTTCGACTTTTACCAAATCTAAAATAGAAGAAACGTCAATTTTTACCGAACGACCACAAAAGTATGCCTAGATCATCAACCCTCTTGCAAATCCCCACGAAGTTGCTTAAATTGCCAAAAAGGAATTGACATTATCAAAGCAACCAGAGGACTTCATCCACTACGGCACCGAAAACGTTTTGGTAGTTATCATTTCACTACGCCGTCGCATTGAAAATACGAGGGGCCAAGAACATTCGAATGACTAAACTCGCACGTTTAGTGAAGAAAGGCGTTATTTTTTGACATCATCAAATAGTTAATTCATAACGTTAACGCTCGTACGTTAATCGTAAAACACCAATAACCCCTACCCGTCACTCTCGCTCATTGGAATTCACCTAAGTTGACCCGCAGACAAGGCATTGACAATTACTGTGAAAGTGGTATTCTCTAAGGAGATCATTTGTCACGTCAACTTTTATATAAATTAACAAAAGAATTTGACACCGTTTCTTTGTAATAGAAAATGTAAACGGAAAGATTAATTTGAATAACTAAGATTGCTTATATATTGTCCAAGATAGAATCTAACGTTATATTCAAAGAACTGGTCATAAATCTTGGACACTGGTCATTAATAATAATCATGTAATCACGTACATACTGAGCCAGAAAATAGGGCGTCATTTAAATAACAAAGGAACCTTATATAGTTTGCAAAACGGATTCTGATATTCAAAATAGTTTAATTTTATCAGAAAAAGGTCGTAAATCTGTAAAATTGGTCATTCATCACTGGTCACGAAAATGCCTGATTAGTGTAGGTGTAACCATTTAGAATGAAAAAAACTCTTTTCGATTGCATGAAAAAAAACTATAGCAATCAAAATCATAAGTGAATCGCCGTATTGAAAGGAATCATTATACCGCTGGAACGTTTCCGATGAATCCATGTATTTGGTGGACTATATTTGATATTTTAAGTATATGTATGTAAACAATTAAGTCAACATGAGAATGAAAAGACAAATGTAACAAACCTTCGATTTTTAATGCTTCTCAAAAATTTTTCAATTGGTCCATCTGACTGCGATTCATTATCTAGAAAACAAAAATATTTTATAATTAACGTTGACTATTAGTTTGGTTCAAGCTAACAGCTTCGTTGTAATTTTTTAAATATGTTTTTTATATCATGTTATTCGCCAACTATTATGAGTATATAGTCTTTAAAGCTTTCCTCAGAACGACTGACGATTCATAGTTGTAGATCGGATACGTCACGGCCAAACACTCGGTTTATCAAGAAATTGACCGATAATTGCAATTTGGATTAACAATGGTAGCCGATTCCAAACATTCAGTGGGGCATCTTTAATCGAAAGAAGAATGTAAGCAACTGATGGTAATTTTTCAGTCGTTGACGACTAAATCGGTCATATTCATCCATAATCGGAGTCCAACTTTCGGATTTTGCCAGTTGAGCAGTCGACAAGAGTACTCTTTAGAATAACTGGTTTATTGGATCAATAACCGGATTTGATTTGGATATTTCAGAATGTTATGTTTATCAGGAAGATAATGAAACAGTTCTAACAAAGTACTAGTGTTAAGTAAGCCCGTTAAATTACATTGATATAAGAATGAACAAGATGTCCGGTTTCGGTCTAACACAAACCTAGTGTTATCCATCGTAACAGTAAAATTGTATCTGACCATATCTTATGTACTTACCGTTAAAACAGAATTTTCGAAAGTGTTCACTTTGAAGACATAAAAAAGAAAAAAGTAAACTTTGTCTATCATCTGGTAGAAGATCTTGTGTATTACTGTCTGAAACTGAAATAAACAAAAAAACATTTTTTTCAATGCGATGGGCAGAATAACGTCATTGCGAGGGCATTATACAATATTTCTTGGGCAATGTTGAAGAACCGTAAATGAACGACTAGTTTCACATCCATATGGCACAGAGTCAAATGATTCAGAGGCAAATTTGACGGGGTGACAAAATTACACCAAGGCCAATATCTCAAGGTCATAATTTGTATAGAGGGCATTTGTTAGGCGTCAAATTGTCTTCACGCCAAATTAACCGGGGTAAATATCGCCCGCCACGTGACAACAACCATTTGTCCAGGAGTCCAACATGTTAAGAACCAATCACCTACAGTTTCCAAGCCTAGTCTGACGTCAAACTACAATTACTAACGTCACATTGACCTTCCGAGTAAAATAAAAATATGAGAAACGTAAAATAAACGTTAATGACTGACATGATGAATTCATGTCTATTTGTCTAATACTGTTCTGACAAGCTTTAAATATCTAATAGGCCTACTTGTTAGACATTGTTTGATAAAGAAAATAATAATGAATCTAATTTCTATCTTGACTCTATTTAATTGCTAAGTTTTCTTTTGTATCATACGCACTACTTATTATAATTTATGACCAAGGACACATAAAGGCAATTTTTATTTAATTATTAACATAGTAATGAGCCTAACAAAAACATATCGATCCAATTGATATAACCTACTTTTTAAAATTGATAATAAATTAACTGTTTAATAAACTGCTTTAGAGGATACTGTTTAAGTGGATACTGCTTTTTAACAGTTTATAACATGCTTTAGTAGATACTGCTTTTTACAGTTTATAACTGCTTGGGTGGATATTGTTTTTAAAGTTAATAACATACTTTAAGGGATACTGCTTTTTACAGTTTATAACTGCTTGGGTGGATACTGTTTTTAAAGTTAATACATACTTTAAGGGATACTGCTTTGTAAAGTAAATAAAGTGCTTTAGTAGATACTGTTTTTAAAGTTAATACATACTTTAAGGGATACTGCTTTGTAAAGTAAATAAAGTGCTTTAGTAGATACTGTTTTTTAAAGTTAATAACATACTTTAAGGGATACTGCTTTGTAAAGTAAATAAAGTGCTTTAGTAGATACTGTTTTTAAAGTTAATACATACTTTAAGGGATACTGCTTTGTAAAGTAAATAAAGTGCTTTAGTAGATACTGTTTTTTAAAGTTAATAACATACTTTAAGGGATACTGCTTTGTAAAGTAAATAAAATGCTTTAGTAGATACTGTTTTTAAAGTTATTAAACTGCTTTAGAGGATACTGTTCAAGTGGATACTGCTTTTTAAAAGTTAATAAAATGCTTCAGTGAATACTGCTTTGTAAAGTAAATAAACTGCTTTAGTGGATACTGTTTTTTAAAGTTAATAAACTGCTTGGGTGGATACTGCTTTTTACAGTTAATAACATACTTCAGTGTTTTGTAAAGTAAATAAACTGCTTTAGTGGATACTGGTTTTTAAAGTAAATAAAGTGCTTTAGTAGATACTGTTTTTTAAAGTAAATAAACCTCTTTAGTGGATACTGTTTTTTGTAAAGTTATTAAACTGATAATGCGGGTGATTATAATGCAGTGATTTGTGTGCTCTTTCGAACAACTCATTATAAGTCACAAATAACTTTTAAAATATTTATTTTGGACTGTTTTGATAATCAGCACTTAATGACGTTAGGATTCGAAAATTTGACAAGACTTAAATTTTGTAAAACAAAATAATACATTGGGTTTTTTTTGAAAAAAAAATATAATAATTCTTAAATGAATATTTGATATCCATACCCTTCGTGAGAACATATTGTTAAAAAACAATTTATGGCATCTTTTTTACCCAGTAATTTCTGTTTAAGTTTGATAGTTTGTAAAACATACCACCCACCTAAGTGACTGTTTTAGTGCTTCACCTCTCAACCTCATTGTCTTTTTTTAATTAATTTTGATAAACACATTATATATTGTTGTAATTAAATCGATTTTTAGATAGGAAGTTGTTCATATGGTTGCCCAGAGATAGTCAAATCGTGAAATAAATAACTATAATTCAATTTCATTCAAATGATTATTTTTTTTCGTTGTCAATTATCCACTTTAACTCTTTAATAGAAAAATTGTCTGCACATTCCTTATGATTGATAGTAATGGCATGCGACACCTAACGTTTCTCGGTTGTTAACATGGTTGCTAAGAGATAGTCGCCATTTTTAATAAAAGATATTTTTGATTTAGACCATATTGGTCATGTTTATTTTGACACCAATGATTGTTCTATTGTTATTGATCATCTTTTATTTGGTTTACTCACGTCAACAACCCATGAAGCAGAAATAAGAGTGACAACTGCCTCCTTAATCTTCCGACTTTATGATTTCTTATTTAATCGCCGCCATTTTGAATTGACAGAAATGTGGGAAAATTATCAAGTCGGCGTATCTTTAAACTAATGTCGACTTTCTTCATATTCTAACACCATCCACTTTTTCAACCAGGTTTCTCCTGTCAGTGATGCAGGTAAGAGGGGCTGACAGAAAAAACGTCTAGTTGTTCGGATGGGACAATAAACCGAGGCCCAGTGTGCTACAAGCTGTGCATGTTAAAGATCCATCAACAGTTGGAAATCGAAAAAGTGCAAACTAATGCCGGTTTCCTGATAAAATTTTCCTCATTGTACCCTGCATGGTGTAGCCCGTATTCATTAGCCCACACCATCCACGATGTCTCTTAATGTGAAATACAAAACTAAACGTTTTTAAAGCATTAAATAGTAGGGCATTAAGGGAGGCACATTTCATACCAGAACTGAAGGAAGAGCATGCTGTATATATACACAGATACTAAGGTAAGAGAGATCAAATTGCTTCAATGGGCTTGTAAAGCATTGGTAATATCGAGTCGAAGACCTGGTTTGCAGTTGTGAAGTGTAACTGTGCTACCATCAATCTGATTGATTACCTTTACAACTTAATGGGACGTTCGCTAGTTGACCAATTGTACCATAGTCTCAGAAACGGCAGCATTTTAGCTAAGCCAATCTGTAATAGTGTTCACAGTTCTACGTTGAAATTTAAGCCTTCATCTCCATGGTTGTCCAGAATTATCCGCGTTTGCAAGTTAAAATAACGAATCGCCTTTTCTTGAGATTTTGCTATATATAGAAAAGACATAAAAATAGAAAGTAAAATTCATAGTTTGGAATATTCTTAAATGAATTATGCAATTTTTGTACATTTCTAGTACTTTCGGAGATTATTTACATATATTCAAGACTTAAATCAACCCCTGAAAATGGCGAATCCCTTTAACCATGTGCTGATATCGAGACACGTGGAATGGTTTACTAGTGACTGTTGGCCTTCTTGTAGATTTGACTCTCAAATAGTACTATAGCTATTAGTATTTGACTAAAAATTTACTGAAATGTTTATGTGCAAGGGCGTGGATTACATACTAATCTTTTCAAAAAGTCTGTACCACTTTGACCCACAACCACTTTTAGAGGGCGCATAGTAACTTAATACTGTCAAGAAGATTACTGAAGACATTAAGCTTACACCTTGACCTGAATTACTGATTATTGAAAATACATCCGTCAAGATTAGCCAATGCTATGACAATTTTTAAGATTTTTTTTTTAAAGATAAACCCGTCTTTTTGAGTGCGTTGGAAAAATGATTTTTGTAATAATGACGTCATAATGTGATGTTTTGGTGAATTGAATAAGTCCCAGAAGATGAATGAATAGAAATTGCAATGAAACAAATAGAAGCTAATACATAAACAAAGTCTAGAAAACCTATTTTGGATCTCTTTAATGATGACATAAGCAAGCAGAGACAATGAACATGTTTTGGCTTTAAAGTGGTGTATGTCATAATACGACTCTATACGATAGTACTCTGAACGTTACGGAACAAGCGTCTAATGGATGGAAATAAAGATAACGGTTGTTTTAGCAGATGAGACACAATAAGTTAGCTGTTGAAACAAGTATTGGTTAATAATACATAATCACGATTAGAATATCGATTATTGTCCATATACATGATATTTATTGATCTCTAGCCTACTAATGAATTTAAACAAAACGAATACAGCACTTAGCATTGTCTTTATCACTGTGTTAATATCAGCCTCGGCTTAACCCTATTCTCAGACCTACTTCAACTGAATAATAAGCTACATTGGCGATCGGTTTACTAATTTGGCCTTTTTGTTGCAATTAAACCCGAACAAGGACAAGAAATTGAAGTGCAAGAATTTTTTGTGGCGTTTATTGATTCTTTGCTATCAATTCGGTATGTTTTGAACTCGAGAATAAAATACAGAAAATTCAAAGTTCACGTATGTTTCTAAAATTCCCATTGATTTTCCAGACTGCTAAAATCAACACTTAAAGACTAGAGAATTTAGACATTAAACACCGGTACCGGAAATTTAATCATGTATCTGAATTTATATATAGCTTGCAAGTCTCAGCTCGTCCCAAAGTTAACGGATGTAAAGTCACAATGCGCTAATCAAAGATTCCTGTTAGAGTATTCTAAAAGATGTCCGAAACTAATTCTAAAACCTTTATCAATAACACAAGATTCTTCCAGCAAATTATATTTTTTTCGTCTGAGTGAAAACAGGATGAAAAGTCATTGGACGTTTACTTGTCATGATTTTTGTTTTTCACCGCAGCTTCCCGGTAATATGCAGGTGTTTTACTTACTTGCAGATGTTTTACTACATTGCAGATATTTCACTACATTGCTGATGTGCTACCTCATTGCAGAAGTGATGTGCTACTACATTGCACATGTGATGTGCTACTACATTGCACATGTGATGTGCTACTACATTGCACATGTGACGTGCTACTACATTGCACATGTGACGTGCTACTACATTGCACATGTGACGTGCTACTACATTGCACATGTGATGTGCTACTACATTGCACATGTGATGTGCTACTACATTGCACATGTGACGTGCTACTACATTGCACATGTGATGTGCTACTACATTGCACATGTGATGTGCTACTACATTGCACATGTGGTGTGCTACTTCATTGCACATGTGATGTGCTACTACATTGCACATGTGGTGTGCTACTACATTGCGCATGTGACGTGCTACTACGTTGCACATGTGATGTGCTACTACATTGCACATGTGATGTGCTACTACATTGCACATGTAATGCGCATTACAGATGTGCTACTGTGTTACTACATTACAGATGTGCAACTACATTGCGTATGTGCAGTTACTTACGCTGATGATGTTTCAACTGACTTTTTGCTTTCATCAACACATAAAAAAACTATTGATTATTCAAAATTGTTCTAGATTCTCGATTCTCTAAAATCGAGAGAATTAAGCTTTTTGTACTTGACGAGAGCGTGAGCTACATTGACTTCTATCAGCAAAGACGAAAACTTTTGTTTGTTTAGTTTGTTTTTGTTGTTTCTATTCCTAAATAAAAGCTCATTATACCCGAAGACGACTGAAAAATATACAATAGAACTCTATATACTATAAAGTCTTTGAATGGCATTTAGCAATTGTGAGTACGATATATAGACACAGCTTTATGGAACAACAATCACTGGTTAAAGTTTTATGCAACGTTTCGACGTGTTTCCCCCGTCGTCCTCAGGCACATAATGAGAAGAAGTGATGGGCAAACTATATATACATTAATGCTTATTATTAAGAACACACAAGAGATAAATAGTTTATTGATACATTACATTAAATTTTAACAGGTACAATAAGAGGTATATATTCTTAAAATAACATACAGGCTGATTAAGTAAAATAATTGAAGTAAAGTAAATGAATTAAAAAGATTAATTGAAGATTAAATAAACAACTATTGCTGGTATTGGAGTCTTTTATTAATAGAAATTACATTGTTCATATAACTAACTATGCTTAAAGTTGGAAATTGTTTGAATATGAATAATTACAAGTTGATAAGTTTATCATATGCATGCGATAAACGAACACCTTCGTCTCTGTTAAGGTCAGGCTGATATCTTCTGATGTGGATAGCTTTTACCAGCAGACAAAGGGAAAGCCACAGTTATCATGGATAAGAAAGAGTACCAAGAAACTGTCACAGAACTACTTAGTGATGCGAAAACTTACAGAAGACTCCGCAAAAACCCAACGAGCATATACAAAGACAGGTTGGACAAGAAGTTAAACGAACTTGAATCCAGTAACCAAATTACCAATCAACTTAAATTTAAACTGAGATCAAGCCGCCACCCACGTCCACCATATGCCAGAGCAACAATTAAAATCCACAAAAACCCCATCAAGGCTCGGCTACTCATATGCTCTCGGGATTCTGTCTTCTATAACATCGCCCAACATCTTAGCAGAATCTTGGCACCTTTGGGGAAAACAGCTGACTCATTCATTAAAGACTCAGAAGAATTTGTCACCAAATTGAAAGAACTGCAGATCACAGGGAAGATGTACTCATATGATGTTGTCGACTTATTCACCAATGTCCCATGTAAAGATGTGTTGAGTATCATAAGAGATAAGATATCTAAATTAGAGACCCCACTGGATACTACACTTACTACAGACAGCATCGTCGATCTCATTCAGATGTGTATGTCCTCTACCTACTTCACATGGGGAGATGAGATCTATGAACAAATCCACGGTCTACCTATGGGAAGCCCCTTGTCACCATTGATTACTGAAATCTATATGACAGCCTTTGAGGAAAAGACCATGGAAACCTCTCCGATCTCACCAATCTGCTGGTTCCGGAAAGTTGATGACACCTTTGTCATGCTTAGAGCTGAAGATGACCCATCAGCTCTACTCCAGCACCTTAATGCTCAGCATAAGAGGATCAATTTCACCATGGAAGCAGAAGAAGATGACTCTATACCCTTTCTGGATGTGAGAATTAAGCGGTTAGGCGGTCAGTTGAAGACATGCGTGTATAGGAAACCTACACATACAGATCAGTATGTGAACTACCATTCCAACACCCCTCAACATGTCAAAAGGGCAGCCATCACAGCGCTGGTCAGAAGAGCAAAAAGGATTTGTGACCCAGAATACTTTCAACAAGAATTACAACAAATCAAGAAAGTATTCTGCTTGCACAACAACTACCCTCCAGCCTTTGTACATCAAGCTTTTAGATCCGTATTAATGGCAAAACCAACCAACCAACAGCCTAATCCCAACAGACAATCAACCCGCTTAGTTATCCCATTCATCGGAAAGGCATCATACCAAATCAAGAAGATCCTGAAAAAGTCAGTCGGCATTGAAACAGTGTTCTCTGGCAACTCAACGCTTAAAGATTTGCTCAGAGCCAGTGGTAAATTGAATCCCTCCAACAACCAAAAACCTAAGGGATGTGTCTACCAAGTTGAGTGCTCCTGTGGAAGCTCGTATATAGGGGAAACAAAGAGACCCCTTGATGTTCGACTCAAAGACCATCAAGACAAGCCCGGCAATGAAGGAACATCTGCTGTGGCTGAACATCTTGCTATGGGAAGGAAAACAGGACATAAAGTCAACTTTGACAACACCAACATACTGACAATCAATAAGCACATAGATAAAACCAGGAGACTTCATGAAGCTATCCACATCAGAAGATATCAGCCTGACCTTAACAGAGACGAAGGTGTTCGTTTATCGCATGCATATGATAAACTTATCAACTTGTAATTATTCATATTCAAACAATTTCCAACTTTAAGCATAGTTAGTTATATGAACAATGTAATTTCTATTAATAAAAGACTCCAATACCAGCAATAGTTGTTTATTTAATCTTCAATTAATCTTTTTAATTCATTTACTTTACTTCAATTATTTTACTTAATCAGCCTGTATGTTATTTTAAGAATATATACCTCTTATTGTACCTGTTAAAATTTAATGTAATGTATCAATAAACTATTTATCTCTTGTGTGTTCTTAATAATAAGCATTAATGTATATATAGTTTGCCCATCACTTCTTCTCATTATGTGCCTGAGGACGACGGGGGAAACACGTCGAAACGTTGCATAAAACTTTAACCAGTGATTGTTGTTCCATAAAGCTGTGTCTATATATCTATATACTATGTCTGGGTATAGTAGTTAATGAAGCGATATAAAAATTAACATTGTGTCAATACTATATATATTTGACTATGTGCACCAATAGCTCGGAAATACCGTTACAACTCGGCCCTACATAATTCAACATACAATGAACGCGTGAAAGAAGACTTTTACAACTACAAAAATTTACATCAACGAATAAATAATTAGTAGACATTTTACAATAGAAAAATATATAAATTTCTTGTAAAGAATAATGACTCATTTGTCTTGTTCAAAGAACGCTTATAGTTAATGAATTTAATTTAAATTGACAAGAATATTAGCTTCTTTATACTCATCTGAATCATTAAAAAAGAAATTGTCTTCTCTTTCTAATATTTAACGCGAAAAAAAGTATTTTCGTGAATTTTCTTAATTCCTTAATCAGTTACATGCCATTTATTTCCATGACATGAGACGAATGCTTATTATGTTGTAATATACTGTTTTTTTTTTTCGACAATTATTGCATTTAGGTCAAGGAAATGTCATTGATATTTTTCCTTACGATGTATTCCTGCGAGTGTAAAGCTTTCTAATTAGTTACATTAACAGCTTCTATTTCTCATTTATATCCCTTTTCAGAATTACATTCAGACGTCCAGTTTAATCAAACTAACACTGCTTTATTCCTTGTCGTCTCTGTCTTCGGTACTTTTATTTAATTGTAGATGAACCGAACATCTGATTTTAAATCTGAGAATATTGAAAATGAGTTCATTCAGTTGATAAAGCAAATAATTACACAATCATATCGCTCAATAATAATTTTAAGGCGTGAAACTGGCTTTGGGTGAATTTCTTGATGAACTTCCAGATGGCGGTGGCTCAGTGAGTTAGACGCTTGCTCGCTAACCTAGAGGTCCAGGCTTCAATCACGACAAAGGTTGGGATTTTTCAACCCGGTTTCCCTCTGTCAGTGATGTAAGTAAGAGGGACTGACATGGAAAGAGCGTCTAGTCGTTAGAATGGAACAAGTAAACCGAGGCCTCGTGTGCTACAGACTTTGTACGTTAAAGATCACTCAACATAAAAAAAAGGGCAGACTAATTCCGCTGTTTGGGCAATTATTATTTCTTATTATTTATTATGGTGCAGAAAAGTAGAAGTAAAACTCCATTCATTTTATTTCATTAGATGAACTTCCTGTAGTAGCTTCATCGTCATTTTTTTTTTAAATCCTGTAAAATTAATAGTTACCCTTTAAATAACTTAATGTTGGGATACCACGAAATTTTCGTCGCTCTCCAAGAGTCTCTCGTATTTATAATATTATATTGATATTTCGTGTAACTGTCATTTATAAGAATTAAATAGATTGTACTGTACAGTTATTTGAAATACATTGAGCCAAAAGAAAACACGAATAAATGCTACTGTAAAGCTGTAATTGCTGTTTAGTAATTTCCTAGTATATTTCAAGGAATTGTGCGATTTTTGTAAATTTTTAGTACTTCTGGAGATTATTTACATATATTCAAGACCCAAAGCAACTTGCCAAAATGGCAAACATGGCCTTTAATAGGTTATAGAAGTTGAGATGACGTTAACAATGCGACTGATTGAATTCATGATTGCTCTTCTTCAGCATTGTATCTCAAATCAAGAAAAAAAAGTTTCGTGTCAAATATAAGTGGGTCTTGTCAAGTGTGTAAGATTAAAACTGCACTATCAGAATCAGTACGTTACACGGAAGTCTGTTGAAATGATTGATTCATGGCCTGTGTTTAAATTTCAGATTATTTCAACTTATCCATCAATTAGTTGTTTAAACAGCGGTCGATCTGGAGATCAGGTCCGATTTCGATGTTTTACATAATGTGAAAGAATGAAAATGATCATAATAACATGCTAGATGATAAACCAAAATATCTGCTTCTCTTCCAGTCTCTATTTTGAAAGTTGTCGGCTGGTGTAGAGACAGAAAAACTAAGCCCTGTTTTATTTGCTTTTTAAAACCTATTTATTTAAATCGGATTCTCCAAACCCAAATATATTGGGAAAGATGGGTATTTCGGTCAAAGTTCGGTAATACCATCATAATCCCACTATACACCATCAATTTATGTCAAGTCTGCGGTTCCTGGCATTGTCTATTGTCATTCCTTCCATTCGAAGAAACTCATACCGCTGTCTATCGTAATGAGTCAATTGAAAATTACCACGTATATCAAGTACCGAAACAGTTTATCCTAGTAACTGAATGGCCGGCACTCTGACTCTACATACGTATATCATACGAAATTAATTTTGTGGAACAATCAAGGTCGTAAATAACATTTTTAAGATCCAAATAAACGAAACGGTGCTATCTTAACAACGAGGCGGAAATGTTGTCAAATTTATGTTTTAACTCACCGACTTTACTTGTGATTAAATAGACAATTAGAATAAATATAAAAGATAATATACGTAGGATATTCAAAGTACTGTAATAGCCCGTAGCTAAGGTAGAAATTGGTAGAAATATGTCTAATTGGTTATTCGTAAACTGTCTGATAAAGTTAGCTCTGACAACTTAGCCTAATAAATAATAGAAATCATACCCACGAGAACACTGCTCTATTGAATGAAGCATGGCAACTATCATTTTTATTTTGTAATAAATTATATTGTATTAATTACTCCTACTATATTTCCTTCATTGTGACTTGCGTAATTCATTTAATAGATAAGATACACTCGTTGCGAAATTTAATAAAATATCATAGTATACATTGCGATTTTGATATTTCATTTAATAGATTAGATACACTCATGGTGAAATTCAGTAAAATACCGTAGTATACATTGCGATTTTGATATTTCATTTAATAGATTAGATACACTCATGGTGAAATTCAGTAAAATACCGTAGTATACATTGCGATTTTGATATTTCATTTAATAGATTAGATACACTCATTGCAAAATTTAGTGAAATACAGTAGTATACATTGCGATTTTGATATTTCATTTAATAGATATGATACACTCATTGAGAAATTCAGTAAAATACCGTAGTATACATTACGATTTTGATATTTCATCTAATTGATTAGGTAAACCATTAAGAAATTCAAGTAAAATACACAATGATATTTTGATATTTTATTTTATAGATGACGATTTTAAGTACACTACCACGATTTTGGTACGTCATTCAATAGGCTCAGTACAATGCAGTGGAATACCACGATGGCGATTCTGCTTTTCGTATTTCATTTAATTATAGGCTCGATACAATTTAGTATATTTCTTTTTATGTAAAGTTGTATTTCAACATAATACAAAATACCAATTCTGCCTTTCGTATATCACTTATTCGGTTTTGTTGGCTGCAGTAACAGAATACTCATTGCGATGTCTGGTATCGCAGAATATCTTAGAAGCAGAACGAATTTTATTTAATTGACTCTGTTCGCGTATTAAGTAAAATACCATAAATACTGGTTGTGTCTTTCATATTTCATTTGAACATGTAAATGGTGAAACCAATTCGGGAATTTTTTTAGTACCAAAATGAAACAGTTAATGATGTAGGAAATTTCAGTCTTGGAAGTAAATTTTAATGCGCAATTGATCCAGGGGCCACGAACAATTATCAACACATTGTCGGCGCTAATGTGAATTTCTACAAAACAGTTGCGTTTCCATTAGTACGGATCCGGTCAGGATGCGGATACAGCAAAAATCACTTAAAATACGGATATACGGATGCAGATACAGTTCCGTATGCGGCATCCGGTACGGTTTTTCGAACCGAACCATGTAGCGATTGGTACGGAACCGTATTCAGAACTGTGTCCTGAAACGCACATATTATGGAAACACAGTTTGGGAAGCCCGCACGGCAAAAATCTAAATTCCAAGTTCGCTCTTTCTTCGACACGTGACAATACCGGTGCCGTGTCGAAAAGAGACCGCTTTCTTTTGGAGGCCTCTGATATTGTTAGCATTAGGTCCTTCTCCTCCAGATCTGAACGTTTATTAAGATAATGACATTTTAAGGAGCACCTTCACTATCCGTTAGACCAAATATACCAGGCTGTAGAGAGAGAACGGAACAATTGGTAAAAAAGGATTGTAACTATTAGATAAGTTCAGACGATAGATTTTACCTTTAGTATTATGTAACTAAAGTTTACTATTCAGATTTATATACAAGAACATTCCTCAGTGACTTTATCTATAAATGTAATGAAATGAAATGAATGGCGTCCTACTTTTCTGCACCATCTGGGCTAATGAAGACCGAAAAGCCACGCAGGGTACATTGCACAGCCGAAGGTATCATCTGCAATTATGCCGTGAATGAACCTTGGACCATCAGGATAGCTCTCTTTTAACTTTAATTGATACAGATCCTAAGAATAAATCTTAAATCATGCGCTATATGTTACATTTGCATTTTAACTTTTGTTTGTGGTCCTTACCTTCCTAGACAAACCTTTTACATTGTAAAATAATATATCTGTAATATAAAATTCTATTATTCTCGTTAAGGAATATGATTTGCACTGTCTAGTCTAGCCCAATGATATTAGCATTGAAACGAAGCTAGTTGAATTAAATATATTTCTCTCTGTTTTACATCAATGACAGTCAAAACGTATCATATTGTCAAATTATTAATTACGCATTTTAAAGAAGAGCTTGGGCTAAAAAATAACCAAAATAAAAGTTGGTTGGTTAAGTTGGTCGATCAAACCTTTGCCAATGGGCGCAAGGCAACACAAAACACATTCTGAATGATGTTTGCCACCCAAAATTGATATCTCTCTGAGCGAGTAGGTAAAGATTATCAATGAATTTTCCCAAATAACTTTTAATTTAGCTATAGCAATTACTTGCATCTATTTTAGGTGCCAAGTCTTCAGTGGCTCAACATAACCGAGTCTGCAGATCCCAAATCTGAGACTGTAGAAGAGCAAATGTCAAAAACAAATTTCCATGGGGAGTGGGGCGGGATCCCTAACCTACCTTAGTCCACGGACCCCCACTTCGGTGCCCTCCATAATGAAAACTAAAGTGTCCTATCTAATCGGTGAAAATATAAAATTTTACATCATTCTAGTAAAAATTTGTCACTATATTGTCATTGATTATTGTTCAAACTGGGTTTATTGTTGGAATACATAGTATTTACTAGATTATCATCGACTTTAAGGTACACTACGGTCAACTGGCGATCCAATACGCATCGTCGCATCAGTTATGATTGAGTACCATCAACTGATATCAAATGGGTAGTTCATTGACTCATCTGGTCTGCATCACTGACAGGATGTATTGGAATTTAAACAATTAATGGTAAGTACTACAGGCGGAAGTTATTAAGAAGACTGTAATGGGTAATATAGTATGACTATTTTCAACCTGAAGATATTGCAACCCGCCGAAGGTTCACAATTATACAAATATAGTGCAGACGAAAACAAAGCCAATTTAAAATGAATGACTATAATAAATGACAATAAGACTCTGGGAAAAAAGAGCTGGAATTAGCGCGTCAATTGGAGCGATTTCGTTTAGAAAACGTTTAAAATTGAAGATAGTGTTTGAGAATTATCTTGCGAAATTATAACTTTTGATTTTCTTTTAACCTGAGGATGATGCAACTGCACTTCGAGCCGCTTAAGTAACATATTCTCAAATCAAGTGTCAGCATACCCTACCTGGCGTCACACCCGTCAAAGCTGCTTAATATACACAACAAACATGACAAATAGGAACGTGCAAACAAAAAGATATACTATTTGAAGTAGAAAAGTTATTCCGTAACATGAGTAAATGATTTAAAATTGTGTAAACGGCCAAATTTGATCAAACTGGATCAAATATTGAACATGAACATTAATTATTTTGATGTTCCAAGATACTGGAATATCTGTCAGGGATATAGACTTCTAAAATATGAACTTTTATCACTGAACATAGTTTCAGCATTCGGTCAGTTTAAAATTTAAGCTGTGATTGTACATAATCTAAGACGTTCCTTTGTTGGATTGGGATTATGACTGCATTTCCTTGTTTGAAATCTAAATGTTCCTTGCAACTGAAGGGCCATTGGGGGTACAGCTGGGCGTTTGCCACCCCAGAAAATGGTATGCACCTCAATTGTACCCCCACTTTATTTCTAGCAAATTAAAAAATATGATTTATATATACGTTTTTGCCACTAAATATGTGTCAGCGTGCACCAAGTCAATTCATATTTTTTTAGGAGAAACCTCTCAGACGCTCAATGAGAGGCATGCGACTATGAAACCTCCACAGAGTTGCTGCATTTTGAATTCAGCTTAGACACTTGTCCCCCTCCCCTATTGAGTCAGTCTGCCCCCTTATTTGTACCTCCAGTCTCGTGAAGCTGGCGCCGCCACTGGGTCCTTGCAAAATATGAAGATATGTGACATACCCTTATCCACATTCTTGTGTTCAATTGGATAAAACACAGATTAAACATTAAAACATATGGTATACCAACATTATCAAGAAGGAAGTCGATTCAAAAACTGAGACTGCAGATATACGATTTCAGTAACAAATTTATAATTGGTTTTCTATGGAAGGTTGAAGTTATGGTGATCCTTTCCTTAAACCTCAGGTGGATTTGATGGGTTTATGTAGATTTTCTTTCGTGAATGAAGGCAGAAGCGCAAATACTATCAAAATCTATGCAAAACCAATCTATAGCTTAGGTATTAGGGGATGAAGCCGACTTTCGAGAGCACAGACACGGGCATCAGAATTGTTAGGGGGTGTAGGGCGTAGGATTATGAATAAAACAAAAAATAACCGAACTAAATTACATGTCAGTACATTTTAAATGTCTATGAAATTTGCATGAATTCGTCTTTGACATTATCGCTTCCAGAACTATATTTTTTGTTCGCCTCAAAACATTTAAATATACAACTTACCTGAAATGAGTGATGTACATAAAAGACAAATGATTGAAAATAGCTTCATAATAATTAACTTCATCGTCCAGTGATCCTTTTCTTCTGAAACTTAGTTAATACTTTATTTTTATCACTGGTGTATAAGCATTCAGTAGCTCTCTTTCCAACAGTCCTTAATGTTATGAAGAAAATCAACGTAAAGAATAAAATGAAAGTAGAGAATCGAGTGTAATTGGTCGATTATCTTCGACTCTAGTGAATGTTCAAATATCACGTTAAACAATATATATTAGAAGAGCCTTAATTAACTATAGTATTCACTACCTCGTGACGTCGCAAGAAATTAGCATAATTTTATTGATCTAAGCGTTCTGATTGGTCCATAGTTATACTCCCACATGTTATTCACCGCCCCGTTTCAATATTTCCTATCAAAATATGTTTGCGCTATTTCATTCCAGAGAGAAAACAAGTTATTTATATTCTCAAGCATTTCGGGTTGAAATTTAAACAATACAGGTGTGGGAAGGATAAGATCACAACAGCAATTGGGCGTTAAGGATTACATTGAAAACAGGACAAATGTATTCACAATGGCCAGGACTGAACTTTTTTAATGTGTCCTTGAACATGTCCATTCTGGAAGATCTTCAGGTGCCACATATAAAATCTTTTACGTTGGTCATTAGTATGAACGGACAGTAGACATGATTGCTATGTTCCGTGTAGAATAAGCGTTATTCTACTCCTGCTGGTACCACTTTTTTTTTCTTTTTTTTTTGTCGATCGACTGCATTTTTGCGAAAAAGTCAGAGCACCTGACCTTATATCTTCGGCAAAGATCTGGTGTGTTCGCCTTAGTCCCCCGAGAGTCGGGTACCAAAAAAGTGATTGGCTACCTTTTTCCCATCTGCCATAGATGGTGCCCGATATTTTCAAGCGTAATGATTCGGGGTACATGATGGAAATAACATCTTAAAGGTTCAGTAATATTCTCAACCATTCTGCCTTCTCGGCGGTATTTGCTTTTATATAGTATTAAAGAATATAGGTTAGAGAGCAACGATTTCGGTTAACAATTCTGACAATATGGTGTGTATATATTGGCCAGAATTTCCTTTCAATGCATTTTTCATCAAGTTTCGGAATAGTTGAAGTTTGTTGTTTGTTTTGAACGTAGAACAATAATAGATTTACACAAATTTGATGTTTTTCCAGTTGATCCCACTCGTCTCCGTTAACTGGCGAAATTGTTGTGTATATCCTGATCTAGATCATTTACTAATTAACCAAGCTATTCTCTAAAAGATATTTTAGTGTATATTTCCGGGATATATATTGTTAAACGATTTCAACAAACTTTTAACAGACAATTAACAGCTATGGGGTCAAAATTCCTATAGAACTCGATTTATGGGAAAATTTTACCAGATCATGGATGGCAAGTGTGATAAGTAAAGTTTGGAGCACACTGATCGATTTGCAGCCTTACGACAAAATCGGGTGTGCCTGGTGTGCTTCGTCGAATATGAATTAAGCTCTATTTATAGCAGAAAATTTCGAAGCGTTATACATGTGGCTACCATTTTCTGCTGCACAATCCGTAACTTATATGTAAGTTTTTAAAGTGATCAAGACGACACCATTCAATTGAGATCGGTGGTTGCCTACTCTGGAATGGCGTGTTTGTTGAAAGTGATAGTACAATAATTATATTGCAATAGCAGCTAACAGGTATTTTTGGTTTTTCACACGTGTTATGTAAACTGTTGTTAATATCACAGGAAATAGTTAACATAGACTTTAATATGCTGGCTGATATTAGAAACCACGTTCGCTAACCGACTTTTCTACAGTCCATGATAAATGCTGCCACAGCTTATACATCATTTAGCCATTAAGATGATCTATTTATCAAAACTAAAGTGATAATCTCAAGGTTAACCTCGCCACTTTTGAATGACAGAATCTTGGATCAACTGAATATTTCAACGACTGTTAGCATCTGTTGAGTAAACTCTACTCAATTGATCGACAAATATCAGAGTTGCCTTCATTTACTTGAGCGGTCTGGATATGCAACTGTCAAGGTCTTCACTAGACTTCTCAACCTCAGTGAAATCATTCATCCAGGTCTTCCAAATCTATTCCTCCCTAAAATAATTCAGTAATTTTGAAACGTATCTTACTTGAAAATGTATTCAACGATTAACCATGAATATATATAAAATCGAGACAGTTCAATGTGATCCTTGGGCCAAATGCTCCTTCAGATATTCTGTATATCAGGGGTGAATGATCGATTTCAGCCGTAGATCATTTCCTCCCCTGCCAGATATTTCCACCCAATCCACCCCGGCAATAATTCCCCCGATGGTTTTCCAATTCCCCGTTGAAGAGGAATTTCTCTGATGTTGAGAAGCTGTAGTTGATCGCAGTTACTTGAAGTCGTTCGATTTCTCGATATGAGCATTTCAGGGCAACTGCGAGTTATCCGTGTCGACGTGAGCTCAAAATGATCAAAAATCTCAGAGTTACATTATCAACTAAATCTTCCCCAGATTATTAGTGTTACGAATAGCAACTGCCAGAGAAATATGAAGTGGGAAGTAGTGTTTTGATTTGCACGTTGTCATAAGCATTACCTTAAATCGTTGAAGTGAACTGATTCAGTCTCTTTCGATCGACAAATTTATGCTTTTTTATAGTAAACATTCTGTACTTACACCCTTATAGTAAGGAATTTTACGCGTAAATACTTACATTGATCAGTCCTGCTGACACCTTCTGTTTCTAATACGATCAGACACTTTTTTATTATCCATTCCATTCTCAGTCTTTGACCATAATGAAATGTATGCTCGAGAATTATTTAAAAAAAACATACTTACCGGATGTTTCGAAATTAGAGCTTCCTACCTCTCCAGAATAGTGGTACAGACGGATGGAAAATGAAAATGAAATGAATGGAGTTTTAAGTCCTACTTTTAAGCACCATGTGGACTTATGAGGACGGTACAGACAGAGGGAAGACACAAAAAATATTAGATATTCAGAGAGAAACTTTGATAAATAACTTTTTTTTTTAGTTTTTTGAGTTTTACATCCTACTTTTCTGCACCATGTGGGCTAATGAAGACGGGCAGCGCCATGCTGGGTGCAATGAAGGAAATTTTGCCAGAACAGCGACATTGGCCTGCTCTTTTTTGATTTCCAACTGTCGGGTTTTTTTTTTAACGTGCACGTTTATTGTCCCATCCGAACAACTAGACGCTTTTTCCATGTCAGCCCCTCTTACCTGCATCACTGACAGGGTGAAAACGGGTTGAAAAATCAGAAGTTATTATCTCGACCGATGCCGGAATTGAACTCTGGACCTTCAGGTTACCGAGAAAGCGTCTAACTCACTGAGCCACGCTCACGGCACACGGCTCCCGTTAATGCTGTGGAGGCGAGGCTTCTAATTTCTAAACAGTCTGTATTTGTAATGTTTCTTTTACAATGAAGAAAGTATTACATCTTCATTTTACGTCATACCTTGACCATTGTGAAGATGGCGAGAATACAGAATCTAACATACGTGTTTCATGATACGGCTTAATAGGGCAGGTATGCCTTTTTGAGAGGTTGATTTTAGTCTCGAACATATTATGTAAATATACTTGTAGGAAAATCACAAATTATACTTCAAATTAGGAATATTACTCACTGTTTCTATATATCACATCATTAATTAAAAGTGTTCTCAGCTAACCGTCCAAATTTGAGCCTTCAAACTATGTTTGAGCAGAATTATTTGCGTGTGAATGTAAAAATGCCAACTTGTCTTTTCTTGAGACACTGCCTTATATAGAGAGGACACATTTCGAGATAGAAAGTGAAATTCCTAGTTTGGTGTATTTTTGAAAGTTTTTGTACATGTCTAGTTTTTCTGAAGACTATTTACTTAAGACACAAATCAACCCCCGAAAAGGGCGAGAATATCAATTTCAATAAAACAAAGATTTTGAATAGTATTGCGGGCCTGATTATCTTTTCCAAATTGCAGTCTTTGAATACAATTCTAAATGCCACGACGTTTTGATTGTACGTTATGTAAATGTCAAAACTTGCTTAATAAAAACGTTATATATTTCATTCTTAATTTTATCTGTTTATCAGTAATCCAACGAGCTTATTTTTCCGGAACATCTGCCACTTCCGAGTGATTTATCAAATTATTCCATTCGTTTTATTGTTTGTTATAAAATACATGTGAAAAATGTCGTAATGATATCATATTATATCTATTAATTTGATCATACATATATTCTTATTCAAGCTGATGATGTATTCTATTTATCATATTATACTATCTATTAATTTGATCATACATATATTTTTATTCATTCTGATGATATTTTCTATTTATCATATTATACTATCTATTAATTTGATCATACATATATTTTTATTCAAGCTGATGATGTATTCTATTTATCATATTATACTATCTATTAATTTGATCATACATATATTTTTATTCAAGCTGATGATATTTTCTATTTATCATATTATACTATCTATTAATTTGATCATACATATATTTTTATTCAAGCTGATGATATTTTCTATTTATCATATTATACAACGTATTAATTTGATCATACATATATTTTTATTCATTCTGATGATATTTTCTATTTATCATATTATACTATCTATTAATTTGATCATACATATATTCTTATTCAAGCTGATGATGTATTCTATTTATCATATTATACTATCTATTAATTTGATCATACATATATTTTTATTCATTCTGATGATATTTTCTATTTATCATATTATACTATCTATTAATTTGATCATACATATATTTTTATTCAAGCAGATGATGTATTCTATTTATCATATTATACTATCTATTAATTTGATCATACATATATTTTTATTCATGCTAATGATGTATTCTATTTATCATATTATACTATCTATAATTTTGATCATATATATATCTTTATTCATGCTGATGATATTTTCTATTTATCATATTATACTATCTATTATTCTGATCATACATATATTCTTATTCATGCTGATGATATATTCTATTTATCATATTATACTATCTATTAATTTGATCATACATATATTCTGATGATATTTTCTATTTATCATATTATACATCGTATTAATTTGATCATACATATATTTTTATTCATTCTGATGATATTTTCTATTTATCATATTATACTATCTATTAATTTGATCATACATATATTTTTTCATGCTATATAAGCAAATTAAACTTTCTGTTTAATTGATCATATTCTTACCCTTTGAAAATGGTATATTCTATTTGTTCTATTTAATATTTCAAGTCATATCACAGAGTATAGTCAAAGTGTTTTAGAAGAATGAGTATGCCCTGGCTAGTGGCCGTACTTAATCTCTGTAAAGCAGTGTCAAGTTGACAAACTCAGTCGCAGATCGTAGTCAAGTGTTCCGGAAGAGTGAATATCTCCAAGCAGTTGACAAAGAGAGGCGACCAGAGTACTCAGGTGTTTCGGAAGAGTAACACATGCCCCACCAGCAACACTTGCCAGAATACTTAATCCCCGCGAAGTGTTGTCAAGTTGACAAACCATGTAGCAAATGGTGTCAAGTGTTCCGGAAGAGTGAGTATGCCCTAGTCCACTTGAGCAAAAAAGGCTCTTAAATTCAAAAGAGCTTTTGTACGTTGAATATACCTCCATTAATATATCGTAAGTAATTTCTATCCTAGCTAGATATCAGACTTAAAAGAGACTGGGGAATTTTGTATTGTTCTTAAGGACAGCGGTAAGTCCCTAGTGGGCAATTGATCTTAATTACTTAAATAGAAAATCATACATATGATAGGAAAGTCTAGGAAATGAATGGTTACGACGCCATGTTGATTTTGAACTATAGAAGGGAGATTGTGTCTTAATGAAAATTTCTTGAATTAGTGGTTTTCTTTATAAGATCATTCTTGTTTTGACATTATTATCAATTATATGTATTTTCTTTATGTTTGAACAATGAAAATTTCAACTTTGATCCAATTGTTACCTTGATTTCGAGGATGATTGACTACAATGTGCCCGAATGCCATTTAAGTTTTCCTTTATTAATTTTGACTAGTGTTGATATTTTCTTTTCTCTTTTAGTCGCTCATGATACAGTGCTAGTGCTAGTGCTGTTGTCCTGAGATCAGATCTGTAATAAAATGACAAATAAGGTCAGACCCGTAATAAAATGGCAAATAAGGTCAGACCTGTAATAAAATGACAAATAAGATCAGACCTGTAATAAAATGACAAATAAGATCAGACCTGTAATAAAATGACAAATAAGGCCAGACCTGTAATAAAATGATAAATAAGGTGAGACCTGTAATAAAATGACAAATAAAATCAGACGCGTAATAAAATGACAAATAAGATGAGACGCGTAATAAAATGACAAATAAGATCAGACCCATAATAAAATGACAAATAAGGTCAGACCTATAATAAAATGACAAATAAAATCGAGACCCGTAATAAAATGACAAATAAGATCAGACCCGAAAAAAATGACAAATAGGGTCAGACCTGTAATAAAATGACAAATAAAATCAGACCCGTAATAAAATGACAAATAAGATGAGACGCGTAATAAAATGACAAATAAGATCAGACCCATAATAAAATGACAAATAAGGTCAGACCTGTAATAAAATGACAAATAAAATCAGACCCGTAATAAAATGACAAATAAGATCAGACCCGTAATAAAATGACAAATAGGATCAGACCTGTAATAAAATGACAAATAAGATCAGACCCGTAATAAAATGACAAATAAGGTCAGACCCATAATAAAATGACAAATAAGATCAGACCTGTAATAAAATTACATATAAGATCAGACCTGTAATAAAATGACAAATAAAGTCAGACCTGTAATAAAATGACAAATAAAATCATACCCGTAATAAAATGACAAATAAGTTCAGAACCATAATAAAATGACAAATAAGGTCAGACCCGTAATAAAATGACAAATAAAGTCAGACCTGTAATAAAATGACAAATAAAATCAGACCCGTAATAAAATGACAAATAAGATCAGACCCATAATAAAACGACAAATAAGGTCAGACCTGAAATAAAATGACAAATAAAATCAGACCCGTAATAACATGACAAATAAAATCAGACCCGTAATAAAATGACAAATAAGGTCAAACCCATAGTAAAATGACAAATAAGATCAGACCTGTAATAAAATTACATATAAGATCAGACCTGTAATAAAGTGACAAACAAGATCAGACACGTAATAAAATGACAAATAAGGTCAGATCTGTAATAAAAGGACAGATAAGATCAGACCCGTAATAAAATGACATATAAGATCAACTCGGTAATAATATGACAAATAACCTCAGATCTGTAATAAAATGACAAATAAGATCAGACCCGTAATAAAATGACAAATAAGGTCA